>NC_140181.1:44485557-44530557 GCF_963971535.1 Notolepis coatsorum | reverse complement strand
GTGTGTGTGTGTGTGTGTGTGTGTGTGTGTGTGTGTGTGTAACCCTAACTAACCGTACTGTCATGCACTTGTCCTAATAAACTAACCTACACTGTAGCACTCAACACTTTGATGAACATTGTTGCTCAGCTGATAGAGTTGTGCCCTTCCTGATGGCTTGTCGTACAGAACTTGTAAGTCGCTTTGGATAAAAGCGTCAGCTAAATGACTAAATGTAAATGTAAAATGTAAATGCGTGCGTGCTGCTTCTGTACCGTACCTCTCGGAGGTTGGGTCCTTGCAGTTGAGAGGGTACTTGAGCTCGATGACGTGGCCGTTCTTCTCGCGGAGGAGGTCGTGCTGCTCTGTGTAGTACTGCACCAGCTCGGCCAGCGTGGCAAACTTCTCTCCGCCATACAGGTCATAGTAGTCCCCCGAGTTCTGGATCTTTATGTGGGTCACCTCATCGTTTCGCCTGCGGAGGGCAGAGAGAGAGAAAAAAAAGAGAGAGAGAGAGAGAGAGAGAGAGAGAGAGAGAGAGAGAGAGAGAGGTCTTGTTTTCACATGTGTCCTGTGGAATAGTGGTAGTGAAAACACACACACACACAAACATGCACATAAACACATAAAGACATGTACGCACACAGCCACCTATAGAATGTATGCAAGCAAGTATGTGTGTGTAAACACACACACATGCCTGCAAACAGAGAGAGACACATACACACATCGACGACGATGAGGAGGAGTATAGAGCCCTGGTGGAGAGCTTTGTGGGGTGGAGCGACAGCAACCACCTCCAACTCAACACCAGTAAGACCAAGGAGCTGGTGGTGGACTTCCGGAGGGCCCCCCCCCCCCCCCCGATTCCCTTCACCATCCAAGGGGAGGAGGTGGAGGTGGTGGAGTCATATAAGTTCCTTGGGGTACACCTGAACAATAAACTGGACTGGTCGGACAACACAGAGGCCCCCTACAGGAAGGGAGAGAGCAGGCTGTTCTTCCTGATGAGACTCAGGTCCTTCAATGTTTGCAATAGACTGCTGCAGTCATTCTACCAGTCTGTAGTGGCCAGTGTCCTCTTCTATGCTGTGGCATGCTGGGGGGGGGCTACATCAACTCGAGGGACACCAACAAACTGAACAAGCTGGTGAGGAAGGCTAGCTCCGTGATGGGAGTCGAGCTGGTCAGACTAGAGGTGATGACAGAGAGGGGGATGAGAAGGAAGCTGGCTGCTATCCTGGAGAATCACTCCCACCCCCTCTACGACGACAAGATGAGAAGCCAGTTCAGTCACAGACTCATACCCCCCCCGACACTCAACTAACCGCCTCGGCCAGTCCTTCATACCAGCGGCCATCAGGCTCCACAACAGTGGGCAGGGACTGCTGCCAGACATCCAACTACAGCTACTAGGAACCTAAAAAGGACAATAACACTACCATATCAACTGCACCTTATGTGAATAATGTATATTTCAGTTAGTTAGTACCTTATGCATACTGCACCTTATGTGAATACTGTATATTTCAGTTAGTTAGTTAGTTAATTATATTGACTTGTTATATTGTTTACACTGCTTGTTTTTACTACCTGTACCTCCCCTCCCCCCTCGCCCATGCTGCTATGATGCCTGAATTTCCCCAAGGGGATCAATAAAGGAATATCTTATCTTATCTTAAAATACAGTAGACAAGTGAGCACACACACATACACAAACACATAGAACATAATATGCAAGTGAGCGCGAGTACATGTGCACACACATACACACACACCTGACACATGATAGCATGCGCACACAGACACACTAACTCACGTACACACACACAAACACACACACACACACACACACACACACACACACACACACTGAAGGATGTCAGGACAGAAACACTAATAATGCAATCAGATATTGAGAAACAGTTGGTTACAAAAGTGCTTGATTGGCCACATTGTTGCACACAAACAGGATAATAACACATGATGAAAATAACAGCAGGTGAAAAGGTAACTGAAAAACACTTAATGTGCTCCATATTGAGCGTGGCTACCAATAACAGCAGATGCTGAACAATACCTTTCTGGCCTGTGATAGAAATCAAGCACACCTCTGTCTCCTTGCATGGCAATACAAATTTGTTTTGCATTTGTCATCCATTTTCACTCGACTCAAGTGGTGGTATTATTCGGTTGTATCATCAAGTGAATTATTGCCAATTTATCATACCTATACTCTGAAATCGAATCCGTGGGAATGATTGGTTTTGCGCAAGATGAGTGAAAGCTGCGGTAGATATAGATGCTGAGGTGAGAGACATTTTCTGTGTGTGTTCCACTTAAACCCTTTTGGGACATGCAGTCGGGACAATGTGCGGTTTAGACGAAGGGCGGTGTCTTGGTAGAGCAAGGACATGAGGCAGAATGCCCACCTCCTCCTGTGTGAACATTTATTTAAATGGCATGTAACCCATTTCCAGGACCAGTTTGACCTATAATTGCTAATCTTACAAACTCTTGTGGGTGAATAATTAATAGGTATTATTAGCTTGCAAATTCATCAATATAGTGGGGTGCCATTGAACACCTCAGCTGGAAGAGGTAGAGGTTCTGGCGGGATGGTGTCAGGAGAACAGCCTCTCCCTGAACGTCAGCAAAACAAAAGAGATGATTGTGGACTTCAGGAGGTCGGGGGTCAGGGAATACAGCCCCCTCAGCATCGACGGGGGCACCGGTCGAGAGAGTCAGTGAACAGTTTTAAGTACCTCGTAGTCCACATATCCGAGGACTTGACATGGACCACACACATTGACAGTGTTGTGAAGAAGGCACGACAACGCCTCTACTTCCTTAGGCGCCTAAGGAGGTTCAACGTGAGTCAGAAGATCCTTAAGAACTTCTACTCATGCACAATAGAGAGCATCCTGACTGGCAATATCATCTCCTGGTTTGGGAATAGCACCGCACAAGACCGTAGCAGACTACAAAGAGTGGCCCGTTCAGCCGAACGCACAATTGGAGGTGGGCTTCAAGACATTTACAACAAGCGTTGCAAGAGTATGGCTAAGAGAATAATAAATGACTCTAGCCACCAAAACAACTGCCTCTTTGAACTGCTGCGGTCAGGCAAGCGATACCGGAGTCTCATGGCAAGCACAGAGAGACTCAGAAAGAGCTTCTATCCCTAGGCCATCAGGATGCTCAATGACAATTAACACTATGTAACAAACCATCAAACACACTCACAGTACACACATCCACACGTACACACTCACTGTAGCACCCACTTTACACACTTTAGACACTTTAACACACTTTATATTTATTGGCAACTCATACCTCATTGCACATAGCCAAGCCTTGCACCTTACCACCACAATGTGGCACCACGAGCTACCTCATCCCATTTATTGTATTGTAACTCTACTCTGCATTGTATATTGTATATTATATATATGTATATTGAACATTCTTGTTTCGTTTACACTTGTTTAAGTACTTGACTTTCTAATTTATACTTATTATACTTATTTTATAATTATCTATTTTTATCTAGCACACTCTCAGGAGCAAAACAGAAAGAAGCATTTGATACAAAAGTATTCTGTATTTCTGTATGACAACTAATAAAGAAACTTCAAACTTGAACTTGAGCTGCTACATTTACTGTTTCTATGTATCTAATTAACCCGTCACATAAGATTCTTCAGCAGTAAGAGCATAAAGTACCTGACGCTCACATTTAGATATGACTCACCCACACAGATGTTTCTCTCACAACACTGTGGTGGAAATAGTACTAAAATATATTCAATCAAGCAGAGGTACTGTTTCATCAGTTCAATTAGTACTTATTACATTAAGAGTACTTCTAGACAAGGCGGTTAGGTGGCCGAGCGGAGATTGCGTTCGTCACCAACCCCGGAGCTGTGAGCTGGATTCGCCTGTTCGAATCCAGCTCACAGCTCCGGGGTTGTCACCAGCTTGGCTGGCCGTCTGCACTAATACAATTGGCTGTATTAGAGGGTGGGAGAAGCTGGCGGGGTGGGTCCGGGTCGTTGTAAACAGCGACTCCTACAGTTCGGTCGGGGCGCCTGCTAAGCGCGGATAGGACTTGAGGGGGATAGTGTGGTCCTCCCACACGCTACGCCCTCTCGATGAGAATCCGCGCTGCCAGGTGAAAAGAAGCGGTGATTGGCTGGACGTGTGTCGGAGGAAGCGCGTGGTAGCCTCCACTCTCCCAGATGATCTGACTGTGGGGGGTAAGTGCGCAGCGACCAGGAAGGGACTGGGAATTGGCATACGACTAACATTGGGATGGGAGAAAATCGGAGGAAAATGGAGGGGGAAAAAGATCAATAAAGAAAAAAAAAAGAGTACTTCTAGACTATGCATCTAGAGAGTTAATAAGTTTAGTTCTCCTCTCTTGGCAGAGCTTGAGGTGTGGCCTGCAACAGAAACCCCTCCCTATACCCACTCAACTCCAACCCACACAAAAACTAAATATGTAAACAAAGCGCAATACTAAGCGGGGCTCTTTTGCCTAGAGGCCGCTGTTTGACGGATATTTTACATATTCTACCTTTAACCACATTCTTTGACCAGGGTAGATGGCCAACGCTCCCAGCAACAGTGAAGCAAGGGATACAATTATTTTGCTCTAATGTGTTTGTATGTGTCACATAAACCTGAACTTGAAAAAAGTATTTTTAAATATTCCATGGTAACATGTTCCTATCATGTGATTAAAAAAATTATGTTAAGGGAACTCATCGAGCAGTGTTCCCCCGTCAGGAGTTAAGAGCATTGTCTCACAACCAATCTATTACAGTGAGTGGAAACTCAATCTTGTTCAGCCCTTTCTCTTGGTACTGTAGGCCTGCAATTTGTAATCCTCCAACAAGCCAGTTTAGTTTAATCCACTAACAGCAAGCCTCTCTGGAACCTGGTGGAACAAGTAACATCTTAATTCGTTTAGTTTAGTTTAGTTTCACCGGGGCTTATTCAAAGTCCTTCCCTTCGTTTTTAACAAGTCATCAAATATCAATAAAATACAATAAAAAGAGAGTTGAACAGAATTGCGTGATTATAAATCTATAGGATGTAGGTCAGCTACAGTAATTTGGTGGTGATATTATCGACTGTCTAATGTGTATGTTTGTTTTTACCCTGTGTGATGATTGTGTTTATGTATTTAGTCTGAAGTAGGACTACACAATATATGGTTTCAGCATCGATATGGCAATGTGAGCCAAATGGGGCATCATGGATCTCTTCTAGACACCACCATTCCTCCATACATTCATATTATTTAGCAACATGCATTATTAATATCATTTGGATTATGGACTGCAGCCTGGATTGATAGATAAGTATTATCTGAATACAATGGTGTCATGGTGAGTCAACCAGTATTAAACAACGGCCTCATTTCCCTCCAAAATCACTTTTGCTAGAGCGATTAATTCTTCTCAAATGGAGCTGTTGAAGTTAAAAACCGCATAGATCTGGTGAAATGATGGTGCTCCTGTATTTTTTCACATCACAGCATACAGTATATCACAAAAAACATCAGTATATCAACAAAAACTAAAAAGATGTCCATGTTTTCCAATATGGTGCAGGCCTAGTCTGAAGTCTTTATGACACATGTCTGTTTTTACACAGTGTGATCATTTCATATGTTAAGTATTGATGTGTACTCGTGGTGACCGTCTCCTGCCCAGGGACTGCAGATTAACGATTAGCTTGGTAGCTATAATCTGGTGCAAATGTAATGTTGTCCATGGTCCCTGACAAATAAACTTAACAAATACCTACATTTAATATCTGAGACAACAAGAGATCAAGCAACCATCAGCCTACACTAGCAGGAAACAGCTGATACTCGGCCAACTAGACTACACACACACACACACACACACACACACACACACACACACACACACACACACACACACACACACACACACACACACACACACACACACACACACACACACACACACACACACACACACACACACACACACACACACACACACACACACACACACACACACACACACACACATTTTAATACTTTATTTGGTTCCACAAATTATATTACATAAACAGGGAATCAAATGTATCGGGGCCAAGCAGCACTGAACACTTAAGGGTACACATAGCACCTCCTTCTCCACGTGGCTAAGCTGCCAATAATAGCTGCAATATTTGGCAATTTGTTTGGCTTTTCTTTTAGACATTGCAGCAATTCTCAGACCGGTCATGGTGCATTTGTGTACATGGCCAAGACTTCCGAACACAAGTACACTATATCTACACCTATACCCAAGGTCAGCCATCACACACACACACACACACACACACACACACACACACACACACACACACACACACACACACACACACACACACACACACACACACACACACACACACACACACACACACACACACACACACACACACACACACACACACACACACACACACACACACACACAGCTTCAGAGATCACTGTCAGCAAAGTGGCAGCACTGCATATTGGCCTCTATCTGATGTGCAGGCGGGGAGGCAGTATAGAGCCTATCTACAAATTGATTATTAACTAATGGTCGTATCGAGTGGAACAAATCCCATTCTCCTCCCCATCACTTATCTCTCTCTCTCTCTCTCTCTCTCTCTCTCTCTCTCTCTCTCTCTCTCTCTCTCTCTCTCTCTCTCTATATATATATATATCTCCCTCATGAAAATCACATTCTCTGTCAATCCATCCATCTACCCACCCAACCAACCATCCAACCACCCAACCAACCATCCATCCACCCACCTGCCCATCCACCCATCCATCATCCACCCACCCATCCGTCCCTCCATCCATCCTTCCATCCATCCATCTAGGCCTGCCACGATAACACATTTTGCTGGGCGATTAATTGCCCCCGAAAATATCGCGATAAGCGATATTATTGCGACCGGTTAGAGAATTTTTTTTGAGAAATTTATTTCCCAAAACTTTTATTTTGAAGCCCACCGCTCCGTCTTTTCCGGTTTTAGACTTTTATTTTGAAGCCCACCGACCGGACCGGAAGTATTGTTGCGATTATCCTAAGCAGAACATATGAGCCGACAACATGTCTCGTCCGGTTGTTTTTGAGCTAATAACAAATGTTGAGATTGTTGGTGAACAACTAACTTTAGGTTAGTTTTAACGTTAGCTACTAACGTTAGATGCAGCTACTACAGGCAATCAACGATGAGGAGGAAGCGTCAAAGCAGTATATAATAGAATAGCTGTGGTGCGTAGGCACTGCAGCACGACTCGAAACTACCGGAGTGTTATAATAAATTAATTCGTGTTTAACTTGTCCCCGTGTCCAGTCCTTTGACCAGCCCCACCCGTTCATTGTAAACAATGATGCATGTAATTGTATTAACGTTATTCTGTGTTGTACTTGTAGCTATGCTATACGTTGTATTTCGTTTGTTAGCTAATGTTGTTAGCATGGAATGAGAATCAAAGCTCTATCTTTCATCTTTATTTAGCAGTCCAGTTTCTCCGGGCAGTAGCGAGTAACTACTTGGGTCTAAAAATAGCTAACGTTACACTACAAATAATGCTACTTGGTTAAAAGGAGCCACACTATTGAGAAATGTAGTTAAGCTGTGGCGTTGCCCCACGGGGCTCCCGTGCTGTACTCTAGTAACGTCAGCGACCCGCCTCCCAACACGGACAGTGACTGACAAGCGGCACTGGTTCCGCCTCATTAAAACAAACGCGCAAATAGCAATTAATCGCGCCCGTCAAAATCATTGCATTAATTTTAATTATCGCAGCAATTAATCGATTTATTGCTTATCGCGGCAGGCCTACATCCATCTATCTATCTATCCACCCCTCCACCCATCCATTCATCCACCAATCCATTCAACCACCCATCCTCCCATTCACCCATCCATCCCTCCACCCACCCATCCATCCATTCATCCACCCATCCATCCATCCCTCCACACATCCACTCATCCACCCATCCATCCCTCCACCCACCCATCCTTCCATTCATCCACCCATCCATTCCTCCACCCACCCATCCATCCATTCATCCACCCATCCATCCACCCATCCACCCATCCGTCCCTCCATCCATCCTTCCATCCAACTATCTATCCACCCATCCATCCATCCATCCATCCCTCCACCCACCCATCCTTCCATTCATCCACCCATCCATTCTTCCACCCACCTATCCATCCATTCATCCACCCATCCATCCACCCATCCACCCATCCTCCCATCCGTCCCTCCTTCCATCCAACTATCTATCCACCCATCCATCCATCCATCACTCCCTCCATCTATCCCTCCATCCATCCATCACTCCCTCCCTCCATCCATACATCTCTCCCTCCCTCCCTCCCTGCCTCTCTCCCTCCATCCATCCCCATCTGTCCTCATTAACCTGGCTCTCAATGCTTCCTGGTAATTGGGTTATGGGTGTTATCAGTGGCTGTTGGCAGCGTGCCACCCGTCTACGGCGTGGCTAATGGCCCTTCCCCTCCGTGCCTCTGCCCATCACCCTCTCGGGTCAGGACCCCTTATCTGTCTCAGAGTTTAACACCATTAAAAGACTGCAAATGCACCCCCCCTCGTGTGTGTGGATTTTTCAACCTGTAGTCATTCTAGTAGAAACAACACTAGATAGTGTGTGTGTGTGTTCATGTGAGTGAAGAGGAGAGGTCAGACGTGAGAAAACGTTTCAAAGTAGTTGAAAGTTGAGTGATGTTATAGAAATGTGATGTGTCAGAACTAAGGCTGTCAAAGTTAACGCGGTATTAACGCATTAACGCACTATTCTATTAATGCCACTATTTTTTTTTAACTCACGATTAACCTTTTCGAATTTTAATTTTTTTTTTTACTAGACTTCACTTAGGTGTATTATTGATACTCTCATTGATACTATGTTTGTTTCTGACTCAAAGTGTGTGTGTGTGTGTGTGTGTGTGTGTGTGTGTGTGTGTGTGTGTGTGTGTGTGTGTGTGTGTGTGTGTGTGTGTGTGTGTGTGTGTGTGTGTGATTCGATGCAAATTTGCAATGCATGAGGGTCATCCTTTTGTGTTAAATGGCTGCATAAAGCAAGCATTTGTTGACTCTCATGTTGATAAGAGTATTAAAATGTGGAACTTGAAAAAGATCTGTTTAAGGTAAAAAAATAAATGCGATTAATTTGTGATTGATCACGAGTTAACTATGGAGAATCATGCGATTAATCAGATAAAATATTTGAATCGATTAACAGCACTAGTCAGAACATACAGTACATTGATTTAGGGTTTAAAGGGGAACTATCTTATAAATGGCATTTTTCAGTGTTTAGCATTGTTTCCTAGCTATGTGAACTTATATTAATATGATCTATGTCTCTAATTCTCATATTGGCGCATTCTTCCAATTCTCCTCTCACAATATTCACCCTCACTGAACGTTAGGTTATGACTATAACCAAGTTCTGTTAGTATGGTGACGCTCGGCGTCACTCTCTGCACTGTCCTCGCACACGTGCACGCGCACTGAATAAAGACCACAATGTACCTTTAATCCCAATATTTGTCTGACCACACCCCTATCAGCTTACCCATATAAGCAGGGGTGGGGCCACCCACTCGCCTCCTTCCCAAGCTTTCACCACAAGGCGAGATCAAGGGCTGCAGCGGCGTCGGACGCAGAGCGTCACCATACTAACAGAACTTGGTTATAGTCATAACCTAACGTTCTGTATCGTATGGCTCTCGCTCGGCGTCACTCTCTGCACAAGGGAGGCCGAGCGAGAGCCATCGGCCAACAAATACACCCCGCTGAAAGCCCCCCACAACCATCAGAACAGGGAGGGCCGAGCCCCCCCGACCCCCCCTAATGGAGGGCACCCCCCCTATTGGGGGCTTCACGGGAGGGCGACGGACCCGACCGTGCGAAGAGGCACTCAAGCAACTCAACGCACAGGGTGAGCAGACCGTGGCTTGACCCCACGACTACACACACGCACAACGGAGGGAACAACCTCGTTACTGCCCCCAGAATCACGGGGTCAAGGGCAAACCCAACCCCGTGGCAAGGCCGTAGCAGCGGAGCGCGAAGGAAGACCCAGACCCACCAAAGGGACTGGACCCCCTGGAACGGGGGCCCGGAGAAGTCCATGATGCCAGCATCAAGACCCCACCAGGTGGGCACTTAGTGACCCCGCCCCCCACATCGCCAGCGTATTCGGACAAAGGCCCCTCAGCCGAGCGGGCCCTGTCCCCCCAATAGTACACCGCCTGGCACACTGACCCTGCAGAACAGGCAGTCAGCATGGCCGTAAGCACACAAAAAAGGTTAACCAACGGAAGCAGGCAGCGCACCGGGGAAAAACCAGGCAACAGGCTGTTAACCCTAGCCTGGAGACTGCGGACGAGACAGGCGCCAGAGGGGACAGCTGAACACAGCCGCCCCAGCGGAAGGGGCGTAAGCTGGCGTTGTTGCATGACCAAGCCTCCATTTAAAAAGCCCCCACCCAGAGGGGTTGAGGCAGAGAAGGCTGACACGATTGGCAGACGTCATGAACGTGCAGGGGCACCCTCAACCGGTGAACCCGGGAGTTGACACTGCTCCAACACACCAGGGAATCAACCACCTTGGTGTTACCCAATGCGGTGGTTGTTCCTATAACCCCTCAAGAAAAAAACTTCAAAACACACCTGCGGGTATACACCGGCTATACCGCAGTACAAGTGTTTCAGTTTTCAAAAAAGGGTTAACCCAGGCCTACGGGTCGACGAAACATGACTTCGGACCGGGCCCGGTGATATGGGAAGAACAGGGTCACCAGAGGAGGTCAAAGACCACCCCAACAGGCCCCTCTTCGCCATGCGTGAGAGAGGAGCGAAAAAGAGTGGAGAACCAGCCCCAAGCACACCGTACTTGGTATTCCCAGGCGGTCTCCCAACCAAGTACTAACCAGGACCAACCTGTGTAGCGGCCGAGATCTGACGAGATCGAGCGTGTACAGGTCGGCATGGCCGTAAGCCATTACGACAGTGCTGAGTAAAAAATGTACCCAACCAGGGTCTTTATAGCGCTTAACCCTGTGACACCCGGACCGACCTGGCATTTTTCCCCTTGAAAAAAGCCCAAGTCCCTCAGGGTACCAGAACAGCAGATCTGCATCCCCGGCGGACAACGGGTTCAACTGATCCGGACCAGCGTGACCAGAACCAGTCCCGTGCCCTAACCACGCCGACATGCCTACTCCAGGAGAAGGGGCAGATATGCGTGTTGATCTTAAACATGAAAAGAAGGCGCCACCCAGACGTTCGGGCGAACCGCGCCCCCGGTGGCCCACCCCCAGGGCGTGAGACCCCTCTACATATGTTCAGATCCATTCCGTCATCATCCTCCAGATATGAACGAGAATCCGTCGATAACCAAACCAGGTCGTCGGATTTGGTCGTCGGAAGAGGAAAAACCTCCATCCCAGTTGCTTTATAAAAACGCCGTTTTAACCTCAAGCAACCAAGGCGTGCCAGTCAGTCGCCTGTTTACAGAACACCCCGAGCTAGCACTATACGTGCGTCGGGACACACCCACATCAATGAACAGGCTATTTAGACCTGTCATTGAATCCCCAAGGCGCCCAGGGGAACGACAAGAGGGGTGTGATACTTCCTAACTCCAACTCTTTTTAGTAGAAAAGAAGGAAGCACCAACAGTATGTATCCCAGTCTACACAGCCGGGGGTAAAAAAAATTCACATTTTTACATCCCACCACCCTCCCATAGGAAGGAGACGGGAATCCCCAGAGAGACTTCCCACGCAAGCTGTACAGATTGAAAAGAATATATTGCACCTTGAGCCATGTAAAAAATTGGTTTTAGGGCTCTCCGGGGAGGAGGCACTGAACCCATACACACTCAATAATCGAATTGAATCGAATACATACACAATAGAGTAGGACTCCTTCTAGAGGGTCCACTCACCTTGACAATCTGAGGAGGAGGCTCTGTACTCTGAAGGAGGCTCCCTCCTCACGGAAGGAGTCCCAACTCACAGAAGGCCCGAATAGGAGCTTGGTGAGGAGGAGCCCTGACCACCCCCCGAAACAGATCCATCACATGGACCTGAACAGCACACGGAAGTCCTACCAACAGAGACGCGCACGGTGACGTACTCTATGGCGGGGGAATTTCTGCGGTGCACACGCCCAATATTCCAGGCCGTGGGACCAGGAAACTCCCCCCCCCCCCCCCCCCTCACCCTGTAACGTGCCGAACCGCAACGTGACAGGAACCTTGAAGGACAGGTGGGTTTACCCCTGACCAACAGAAAAAAGGGGAAGGAAAGGTTACCAGTTCACCCCTTTACGACCCCACACCCATGATACGATGTAATGACAAAAAGAGAGTATGACACAGTCATAGTCAGCTCTATGAAGCGTCTGACAGCTTCACACAGCGCATGAGCTAACCTGCTATCTGATTTTTACTAAGGAAAAAACACAGAATAGAGAGGGCTCTCCAAGAGCCCCGGTACCAAACTTACACATGTGCTTCTGTGGCCAGTCCAACCCAGTTGTAGGTCACATGACACACACAACCCATCATCACCTACAAAAAATGGCAAAAACACACTACAGAGGAACGCCGTTTTCATAATGAGAGAATACATAATTCTCGATTAGTATTGGCCACAGGCCTTGCTAAGCACACACGAAAGCGACCAAACAATCTTTTCTTTTAAGAAAATAAAGTTTCTCCAGCAGTTTTAGCACAACCTCAGCAATCAAGCTAAGGGTTACATCGTATCCCTACCACACAGTGACACAATGTAGTGCAACACGGGTCCTTGTTGCAACATGAAGAAGTCCCCAGGGAACCGGGGGGAAACACAATCCTCCTACTTTACCCTTAATACGGCCAGTTAAAACAGGAAAACCTGTTAATATGTGAACACACTGTTCATTGTCATTACAGGCTGAGAAAAGAATCATTCTTTACTCATTTGTCACTAAGCATAGCTTTATAGGTTAGTTAACCCCCTTAGTTGTGAGTACACGGTACATATAAACACACAGCTAACAGTAGGCCACCACTAGTACGTAAGCTAAACAGCTATCACCTGAACTTGTACACAATGATATAACACTCACTCAGACAGGCCGCCGTTCTGAAACCCTCCTCACTTTTTAAGAGAAAAGAGAAACAAGATGTTAACACAGTTTTAAAACGGTGATTTTACCAACACCCGACGGAGCCAGCACAATACCCAAATGGCCTATAGCTGACTTTGAACACAGATCTTCCGCTACCGAACATCTATGCCCATATTTCCTCGTGAGGAATACTCTCATTTGGATATGAAAGATGGGGCTCACGATGACAGAGAAAACATCCACTCCTCCAGAAAACACAGGGATCACCAGTGTTAATGGTCGTGGCCCACTAGTTAAACTATAATGGGCTTCAGACCAAGGTCTTCTGTCGCCTAAGAGGCTGAACAAAGGACCCTAGTCTGGGGCCGGTTTTCATAAACATTGTCAACTAGCCCCCATAGCACTAACAGACAAGTGGAGCTTGCCAGCAAAACATAACTCACCAAACCTGGAACCCACCGCTTCTCACAACAGCTGTGTCTTTACCGCAACCAGCACACAGCAAGGACTGCAGTTGGAAAGGCATGTAGCGGCGCAAACTCCCAATACAATAAAAACCGGTGGAGGATTTTTAGAATGATCATCATCTTCCAGACACTCCAGTACGAAGACAATATCGCCGTATTTTCTCGAAAATAGTGAGAGAGAAAATAAAGATATGATGTCAACGTATCCTTGTTTTCCAACTCTTCTCCTACCATCACATCACTTCAAGTGGGGATCTACCGAGGCACTTCCTTGTGGTGAAAGCGAGAAGGAGGCGAGTGGGTGGCCCCACCCCTGCTTATATGGGTAAGCTGATAGGGGTGTGGTCAGACAAATATTGGGATTAAAGGTACATTGTGGTCTTTATTCAGTGCGCATGCACGTGTGCGAGGACAGTGCAGAGAGTGACGCCGAGCAAGAGCCATACGATACAGAACTGAGTCATCTGAAAATGTGCTGATTTGTGATGTCAGAGAGACACCGCTGCATGATAATGTTCAGGCGGTGGTTCAGGTTTACCATTGTGGTTGGAGCCCAGGCTCAAAACGGCTTAAGATCTTCAGGTAGAAAAATGCTGTTTTTGAGGACTTGATTAGAAATACAAAACAATGAATTAAAAAAAAAAGAAAATTACAGAGGTGTTCCATAAACTCACAGGAATTGTGTAAAGACTCAGCCCCCCCTTCCCTCACTATAGGGAGGTGTAGTGGTTACGTCATTGCTGTTTCTCCGCGGTCCACCCTCTTGAAAACGCAATGTATTTTCCCATTGCCCATTTCTAAATCGTCTAGTTTAAAACAAATAAAACATGAACATTTGCATGGTGTACCTTTCTGTGTGTATTCATCCACAATCTATAGCTCAACATGAAAATATTCACAATTAATCGTAAAGGTAGCAAAATAACAACGTTTATGTTTTTGTTCACTGATAAACTACACTGAAAACTCCATCCTCGCCATTCCTGTATGCAAACGTTGCGTTAATAACCTTAACTAATGTTAGCTGCTAGGGCGGCTAGGTGGTGTAGTGGTCTAAGGCACTCGCCACCAGTGTGGAGACGCTAGGATTCGCGTGTTCGAATCCAGCTCTCCACATTGTTTTTCAGTTTGGCTGGTCGTCCGCAGTAATACACATTGGCCGTATTACGGGGAGGGAAAACTGAAGGGTGGGGATCGAACGTTGTGAACAAGCGACTCCTACAAGTCGGTTGGTGCGCCTGCGCAGTAGAATCAGGAAGTGTCGGGGGCAGCGTGAGCCTCCCACGCGTTACTCCTCGACACTGAGAGATCGAGCTGCGCAGGTGAAAAGATGCGACTGCTGTTACCTCAAGTACCGGAGGGGACTTGTGCTATGTATGACTTAGTCCACATTGCAGCCGGCTTGTGGGAGGCAAGAAACAGCGTTCGTGACAGGGGAGGGTTGAATTGGATGATACGAAATTGGGATGGGAGAAAAATATAGAAAAATGGGAGAAAAAGTGGATCAAAAAAAACTAATGTTAGCTGCTAATGCTAACTAAGCTAACCTGCTAACGCTAACTAAACTATCCCTGGGAACGCTCAGAGGCATCCAATAGGGAGGTGTAGTTTTTTTGGTATCTCACTTGAATCAATACTCTGTAGTACCGACGTGTTTCGGTTCGGTACTCTAAAAGTACAGAATTCGGTAGTGGTACCCATCCATAGTTACACCCCTACTTAGTATTATTATTATTATTATTATTATTATTATTATTATTATTATTATTATTATTATTATTATTATTATTATTATTATTATTATTGCTACATATTGTGTAAATATATGTACTGTCTTGCATGATGCACTGTTTACAACAGTGAGTGGAACTATGAGTCAAAGCTGTAACGTCCCCAGGGCCGGCCCTTGCTGTGCCAGGTATGAGAATGACATTGGACATTTCCTCCCTCCTGACAGTGGTCTCCTATCTGGTCCCCTACCTCCCTCTATTGGCCAGAGTAGCCTGATGGTGCAGGCGGCCATCTTGGTTTGGTTCAAGATTATAGACTTAATATCTAATTATTTATTATCTTGGGCCATCCCTGTCTTTGTGTGATGTCGTCTCCCTGTCTGGTTGTTGTGTGTGTCATTGCTTTTGTGTCTAGTTGTGTTTATGGATTCATTGCTTTTTGTGTCTAGTTGTGTTTATGGATTCTGTGTTTTGGCCTGGCCCTGCCAGGGCCCTGTTTCTTGTACGTGGTTCAACTAAGTCGATCAAGATGTCATTATCCAGCTTCAGTTAACCCGATGTTTGAAGCCGGGATTTTCCTGTTTCACAAAGGTGGATTCAGTCTCGTTAACTCAAGCCAGACTTGCGACTCAGGCTAAATGCGCGCTGCCGTTTTAGGTGAAAAGCCAGCACGTATCGATGGCAGAGATCCTGATTCTCAACGGCATTGATTGATTAATTGATTTAAGACTTTATTGACAGATTGCAATACGGCTCAATCGCCTCGCCGACAAGTTAAATGCGTTATCTATAGGCTAATTCTAAGTCCCTCATTACCTCAATCAATCAGATTATATTTCTTTAAACTTGCCTGCTGGATTGAATAATCAAATGAGATCTTGCTAGCGAAAATAATTAGTTAACTGTTATACAGAATTACGATACGGCTCTCTTACCCATTGATTGATGTATAGTCAATCTTTAACTTATCTCCAATGTGGTCTAACGGGTTGTTCTTTTGACTTTCACACGGACGACCGGGGTTCGAGACCCTAGTCGTCTCCTACTTTTTGCAATATAGGAATAATTCAATTTGGTGCACGTTGAGAGCTATATAAAGAATGCCATCCTCAATGCATGTAGATTTATAATATTTTAACTTAAAACCAGGCTACTTTGGCGTATAATCATTAATATTATATTCAAAAAAATCATATTGGAAACACCGGGATTTGAACCCCGGTCGCTGGGTTGGCAGGCTTGAGCACTACCGCTGGGCCACTGGGCCAGATGGGATAAATTCATTGTTTATACATTAATGAACGAGAGACCCGTGTTTAGAATATCCTTTGTTTTGAATGAAGTTTATCTCTTTATCCTCATTCATTAATGTGACGTCAACGGCTCATTCAATTTCTCAAATCCGTCAAACAGCGCATCTCATCAGACATCTTAATCCCAGTTACAATTAAAATAACCACATAATGTGTACATCGCACGAGCGAGCGCCACCGTCGCCACGGTATATATAACGTGCATTATTTAGGACAAAGTGAATTTAGTATCAGCATTTTGGGTCTATTTTACACTTCAAAAGCCCCCTCTGGAAGAATGGAGCACAAAAACGTAATTCAGAATGGTATAATGCAGATCGTAGACTGTGGGAATAGTTTCAGGAAACGGGCTGTCACTTTCTTTGCGGGGGCGTGGCTCTGCGTGATCCGGCTAACTTGAACTTGAACTCTGCTTTCGACCAGGCTCAAACTTTTGGATATGTTGTCATGGTGATTTGGAAAATCCACGTACATGAAACCGGAAAGTCCGGCTAACCCAGTTATCCAGTTAAAGTTATCCGGCTAACTCAGTTATCCAGGTACAAGAAACAGGGCCCAGGTGTTAATTAGTGTTGGTATTTAAGTGTGGGTTTGTCATCACTTCCTCGTGGCATCATTGTCTCCAGTACCCTCCTTGTTACCCTCACTTACCTCCGTGTTCCCTTGCCCGTCGTGCCTCTCCCGTGCCTTGCTTCATGTTCTTAAGTGTTGTAAGTAGTTTATGTATTCCGTTTTCGTTCCTCTTTGTTTTCCCGTGTCCTTCTGTGTTGTTTTGTATTAGAGCCAGCTCGGCTGAGCCATTGTATGTTCCGTTTTGTATCGTTTCGTCGTCCCAGTAAAGCCTATATATATTTCACATTACCCTGCCGTCTCTGCCTCCTCTTTTCCCGGTCTGCATATTGGGTTCTCCTCTACTAATCCTAACACAAAGCACATATTATACCCTTCTCATTAATGTCTAGCTACATCTCATTCATGTCTAGTTACATCTCATTCATGTCTAGTTACATCTCATTCATGTCTAGTTACATCTCGTTAATTTCTAGTTACATCTCGTTAATTTTTTGTTACATCCAATGAATGTCTAGTTACATCTCATTAATGTCTAGTTTCATCTCATTCATATCTAGTTACATATTATTCATGTCTAGTTACATATTATTCATGTCTAGTTACATATTATTAATGTCTAGTTACATCCAATGAATGTCTAGTTACATCTTGTTCATATCTAGTTATGTTAATGTGTAGTTATGATTTATTAATATAATGTAGCTCTACAAACATGCATTTACGTGTGTGTAGTTAGGTCTGTATTAATATAATTAACAATTATATTATATTTAATTTATAATTTATAATTTATAATTATATCAGACAATGCACCTACAAAAGCAGATGATTACAATAAAATTTGCCAACTTGGTAACACATTAGTCATAGCAGCATAGGCATAGCCTTATTAATGTTTTGTGTGGCGTCGCCGTCGTGTACAACGATACTTACGTTTTTTAGGTGATTTGACAAAGTTGTGATATGCCATTTTCTTCTGGCATATCTGGCACTCGGCTTTTTGGGCATTGTCTTTGCATATTTTAAAGTGTAACCACACGTCTGATGACTTCTTCGTCGACATGTCTGCTGCACATGTCCTTGTTGTTTTCAACACAGATAATCTCCACATGCTTGTTGTAGAGAGGTGGAGTCGAGGCGCTGCTTACTTTCGTTTCATTGGAATGGATGTGCAAGTTTTCGCTTTTTTTTTTATGTTCAAAGCTTGTGCCATCGAATGAAGCTTCGAAGCTTCGAAGTATTTAAGACAGCCCTAATATATATTGTGACAGATCTCCTCCCCCCTCCTTTGGATATGTGAAGGATGGGAGATATGTCTGTCACGGAAGGAGTAGAGTCAATTAGGTAGCTGATTAGTACTAATAGAACACACCTGCACATCATTAATCCAACCACATCTCACGTGCACACACCCAGTCCCACACACTACATTAACACTAGGTTAGAGAGGGTTGAGTTGAGAGGAGTAGGAGTTGGAGTTGTGGTATAGAGATAGATAGATTGTTATTCAGAGAGCGACGGTGAGAGGTAGTGAAAGGTGAGGAGAAAGCGTGATAGGTGTTCTTTGTGTATTGGACCCTGGACTGGCTGAGATTCCCCCTTGTGTACTGACCCTGGACTGGACGACTACCCTGAATTGTGAACAATGCCTTTTTCTGTCGGCAAGCCTGTTTTTGTGTTTTTAACCCCCGGACCGAATGACGACCATTCTATTGCTTTTCCCCTCTGGATTCTGCCCTGAATTCAATAAATACTTGTATTGATTGATATTGCTCTGGTGTGGACATTCGAATTAGTTTGTATTTGAACCGTGGCGAGCCTGATCCCTACCAGGTTCGTCACAATATATTATATTATATATATATATTAGGGATGCCCCGATCGGTATCGGCCGATATTCAGTATTAATATGAGATTGGTGAATTCCGATAATGCTTTATTTTCGCCGATCGTGAAAACCGATCGAAAAACATGATCCAATTCTTAGCGGAGATCTCACTCGCTGACTCTCTCAAGCACAGAGCTGCAGCACACTGCTCCTCCCCCTCCTCCTCCTCCCCCTCCCAAACCAAGCTCCAGCAATAGTCTGCTCTAGTGCATGCAACCTCCGTGAGCTAACGTTAGCTACCTAGCTATCGTTACTGTTTAAACAAAACGACCCAGTCAACTATTCACTTTTAGTTTAATACATGAGGCATTGTCTAACGGTATCTAGCTGGCGAGCTACTGATAGCTCCTGATATCAACAAATGCTCCAGCAATAGTCTAGTAGTGCATAATACCTCCGTTAGTTAGGTAGCTCACGTTAGCTCCCTGTTTACACGGAATGACCAAGTAAACTAAATAGTTCACTGAGGCGTTGTCTTAACGTTATCTAGCCGGCTAGCAGTAGCTACAGATAGCTCCTGATATCAATGTCTTATAACATTGATTCGATGCGTATTCGAGCCCCTGGCTTGCATCGCAGTCCAATAGTATCGAAAGGGGCTAGCTGAGGGAGTAGGGTATATCTGCAGAGCCGCAGATATACCCTGCTGAGGGCATGCTGAATGTGATTTGACCAAAGCAGAGTATACACACAGACAGTGGAGCTGTTTGCAGATAGCGATCATTTTGACTTGTTGCGTGGTGGCGATGTCTCGCAGATAATACAACTACAAGTATAATTATTATAATATATTTTATAAAAAAATAAAAAAAAGTATATATATATATATATATAATTTCTTTTATAAAACCAAAACCGATCGGTATCGGTATTGGCCGATATGGCTCATAGAAGATCGGTGATCGGTATCGGTGGCAAAAAACTTGATCGGGGCATCCCTAATATATATTGTGGCAGATATCACCCCCCCTCTCATGGATACGTGAAGGACGGGAGATATTACTGCCACGTAAGGAGTATTGAACAATCCCTTTTTTTGTATGAGAACCTGTTTTGTGTTTTGACCATCGGACTGTATTACAACCATTCTATGTGTCCATCTAACTATATTCTGCCTGAAATCAATAAATATTCTTATTGATTGATATTGCACTTGTGTGGACATTTGAATTTGTTTGTTTTTGAACCGTGACGAGTCTGAACACCAGCAGGCTTGTCACATTTGCTGGAGGATGTGCGCAGCGTTCTTTGGTTTAAAAACAAAAAAAATCTAACTAAAACACAGGAGCAATGGCGAATACAGTCGATGTTACGTAGAGCCATATGAAATCCGCGATCACGGAATCGTGGACGGAATCGCGGAACTGAGCAATAAAAATGGAATCAACTGTTAAAAAAAAAAAGAAAAAAAGAAAAATGAGAATATCTTTTTTTTTTTTTTTTTTTTTTATGTTGTGGGACTTGTACAGCACTTTGTTCAACTTTGTCAGTGCTGTAAAGTTTAAACCTTTTTAAATCTTAGACAAACAAAACACTTTGCTTTCATGAAATATTGTAAGCCATCATTTGAGGCTTTATAAAAGCAGCACAATGAACACAAATCTGTCAGTGCCGAGTCCGACCTCATCTTAAATAACAAACAGCATTGCTTGTTGTAATTAACAAAGAGAGGCAGAGTTGATTTTGCAAAAAAAATATATATATATCATTTATATTTTTATATTTTTTAATAATCAATTTATTTTTTCATATTCGAATCCCATGCCCATCGAACGAAGCTTCGAAGTATTTAAGACAGCCCTATTAAATGGACTGTTATATCTTATTAAATTGTGGACATTTATTCATTCCCACTTATTAGACACTATTTCTGATGGTAAAATGAGCATACAAAGCAAAATACAGAATTCTGAAATATTAAAACGGAAAAAAAGGAATTTGGAAAAAAATAAAATGGAATTTGGAAAAAAATAAAACGGATTTCATATGGCTCTAATGTTACGGCATTGTTTCAAGAGTCCTGTGGACCGAGAGAACGGAGAAGGCCTTTCAGCAGAGGGATAAACTGTGTTCGGAACCAGTGCTGGTGAAACTAGGGCTGCATGATTAATCGTTTTTTTAATCGAAATCGCGATTTGGAATGATGCAATTATCAAATCGCCAAGCCAAAAAAAAAAAAAAAAAAAAAAAAAAAAAAATTATTTAACCAGGAAGTCCCATTGAGATACAAGATCTCCTTTGCAAGGTAGACCTGGCCAAGATGACAGCAATAACATTTGCAATACATCACACAGCAATAAAATGTGCGATACATCACACAAGAACATAATAAATGTGCATGTATACAATACATCACATGTAAACACAAAGCAGAATAGTCTACATGATAGTAAAAGTGTATAATACAGGGTAATACAGTAATTTTGCAGTTGGGACCCGACTACAGAAAGCAGCAACATTCTTCTTGTAATTTTTTTTTTAAATATGTTATAATCGCATCGCAAATCGCAATCGCAATATCTGTCAGAATAATCGCAATTAGATTATTTCCCAAAATCGTGCAGCCTGGTGACCCACGACTTCAGCCAGCCTCTGTTGGTACAGACGGATGCATCGGAGACTGGGGTGGGTGCCGTCCTATCACAACTAAGAGAAGGTGAGGAACACCCAGTGATATTTATCAGTCGCAAGCTACTACCCCGGGAGAAGAATTACTCCACGATTGAGAAGGAGTGCCTGGCGATAAAATGGGCCCTCGAGGAGTTAAAGTATTATCTGTTGGGACGGCGCTTCACCCTAGTCATGGACCATGCACCCCTTGTTTGGCTATCACGTAACAAGGACACCAACACTAGGGTCACCCGCTGGTTCCTATCCTTACAGCCTTTTGTCTTCTCCGTCATCCACAGGTCTGGCGCAGCACATGGGAACGCAGATGCGTTGTCCAGGAGAGAAGCACTAGGAACGTGGTCCGCCCCGATAAGCTCGGAGCTAAGGGGGGGGGGGCAGATATTACTGCCACGTAAGGAGTGGAAACAATTAGGTAGCTGATTAGTACTGATAGAACACACCTGTGCATCATTTGTTCACCCACATCTCACATGCACACACCCCAGACAGACACTACAAATACACTAGGTTAGTGATAGGTAAGTTGAGTGGAGGTGAGGTTGGAATTGTTGCATTGAGAGAGAGATTATTATATTCAGAGTTTTGTGAGGTGAGAGGTAGTGAGAGGAGAGGTGAAGGCGAGAAGGTGTTCATTGTGTACTGGACCCTAGACTGGCTGAGAAACCCCCTTGTGTACTGACCCTGGACCGGACGACTACTCTGAGTATTGAACAATCCCTTTTTTTGTACGAGAGCCTGTTTTGTGTTTTGACCATCGGACTGTATTACGACCATTCTATTTGCCCATCGAACTATATTCTGCCTGAAATCAATAAATATTCGTATTCTTATTTGTGTGGACATTTGAATTTGTTTGTTTTTGAACTGTGACGAGTCTGAACACCACCAGGCTCATCACAATATATATACATGTAATCACTTGTTACACTGTATATTGTTATGCACTTTACTGTAACCTTTGCACTCTGGTTAGATGCCAACTTATTTTTGTTCTGCTGTACTAGTGCTGTAGGATGACAATACATTTGAATGGAATCTGTTAGGGATTGGTGTTGGCGGATGACCCAAATGCAGAACAGGACGAGGAGAAAGGCAATAGGCACAATGAGGCGTGGAGCCAGGGGTGAAGTATTCAAAAATAGAGTTTTACTTAGTGCAACAAGACAGGGATAGCACAGCAATGGCTGGCAGTGGCAAAGGGCAAAACATAAAACAATGAACTAAAAAACCACAGCAGAGCTGGTAGGGAAAGAACTATCTTACTACAAATAAAACACTAACAAAATGAGACGAACTGTACACGAAAACAAAGATGGTGGAAAAAAACTAAAACAACTAACACTAGAAAACACTTACTGACAAAGGGAGTAGGCTCACGGGAGACAAGGTACAGCACAAAGAACAGGAACATGAAGCAACAGCCAGGAACACTGGACATCGACAGCAACAGCAAACAGACCATGAACACAAACAACGAACCGACAATGGAGGACAGGGAAAGCACAACAGATATAGGGGGAACAATTAACCCTTTATCTGCCAGGGATTATTCTGATCTTATACCCCTCTCTGCCACCACTGTAAGTCTATGGAGATGTTCCCCTTCTTTGCAGGGCTATAACTTTTTAAATTGTATTGCTAAATTGACATTACTATGGCCCATTCAACGTCAAGTATCTATCGTTTAGGATGTAGCAACGTTCTACTTTTTCATTCACATATTCATACTAAAATACGGTCTAAAGTATAAATATATTTTTATCGTTTTCTGCAGAACGTGATTTATAGCCCTAAATACATATATTAGATCATCAAATGTAGTTTGATACCGATTGGCGTCAGATTAAACATTTCAATTGTATAAGGTCCTAAGCGTCATGCATCATCATCTGCTGGTGACCGGAGGGGGGGGGGGGGGGGGGGGGGGGGGTTTATAAGTCCGTGGCCGACGTTAAATCATTCATGTAGTATAATAATAATAATGCAGGACCTGCTCAGAGGTCTTTAATTGGCATTGGCTATTATCCACAACACACACACACGCATGCATTGTCTGTAGGATCGCTGATGCGATTCGTCTCTGCGATTAACCCATCCCGTCGTCCTTCCCCCCAAGGGCAGCCGGGAGCAGACAGGCGTCAACGTGAGCCGCGCCAGGGGACCAATCCAAGTGCTCCTGTCCGTCTTCGTCAAGGACGCCACAGCGTTAGCGATCTGTTGTTGTGCATGTTTTTCCATTGGGTTTATCTTATCGGGGGGGAAACCCTTGCGAGCACGGGGAGAACATGCAAACTCCACACAGAAAGGCCTGGGAGATACCCAACCTGGGTACCTGGCATCATGGAAACCTGGTCCCCAAGCGGGAATCGAACCCTGGACCTTCTTGCTGTGAGGCGACAGTGTTAACCACTACACCACCGTGCCGTATGGGTGATACATAGATCACAGCAGTTTATATGGATCATAATATTCAAACACGCTGAAATTTACCGCATCTTCCTCTGACCGTTGGGTGGTCAGCGTGGAGCAGAAAGTTCTCGATTATGGGATGTTGATATATGCGATCCATTTCCAGGTTGTATAATAATATATACGTCCAAATCATGTTGTTTATCGAGTTATTGGCAACGGATCGCTATCCATTGTGTCGAGCTCGAGTCCGGACCGAATATGGATGAGCACCACTTCCGGCCGCTCATTTCCTGTTTGGGCGATCCGCCGATCGGCCACCAGATGGCGCTCTTGAACCGTTGGAGAGTTGAGAGGAGATCAACAGGAGATCTCCAGTCTTCGTGGGTGAAATATGATTGCATCACAGATTTTTGAAATATTGATCTCAAAGACGCCGTATGGCGTAATTGGCAGATTATGCATGGCGAGCAATGACGTGGTAACACGTTCTTGGCGAGAAAAGGGTTAACACATGAGACACAGCAGGGCAATCAGCAAACGAGACACACATGGGGACGGGAACAGACTGAACACACTGGGGTAAAGGACTAAAGACAACACAAGGCGAAACACACTGGAGAACACACTAAAAAGACAGAATAACACTTAACAAAAGCACGGGAGCACAGAGGGTAACAAATACAACGGAAGGGTTAACACTATGGGGAGAAAACACATAAATACAGATATCTTGATGATATGCAAGTGAAGGAGGCGTAGTGGCAATAAATGTTCAGCAGGAGGAGCTAGCAGTCTGTGAAAAGGAGGGGGCTGTTCATTAGTCCTTGGATGGACAGGAGGGGAGGGGGGAATAGGAGGAGCAAGAGAGGGGTTCGGGGCAGGAAAGAACCTCTGAACGGGGGGGGGGGGGGGGGACGACGACGACGACAGGTGGACCGTAAAAGAATCTAATCTAATCTAATCATTTAACAAAATGCTTTTGGCACTTGGATATATCTCATATATGCACCATTACAGCCCTTCTGACTCCCAAGCCCTGACTGGTAAGCCAGTGCCAATTTCTCAGAAACAATATAGAAGTGGAAACCTACAGCTGGCTTGATCAAAGGATCAATGGGTTTATAAAAATCCCTCAACCTTCCCTTTAAAGCCATGTTCCATTTGTTGTTGATTTGTTTTACTAGGGGAGGGTTAGGGTTAGGTCCTGTGATGTCAGCTTATACCCTGTGTGTGAAATTCCAGCGGATTTCCATACTGGATAAAGGATCTCTGTAATTTCCCTCAAATTACTGCCTGTATCCCATCTGTAAAACATCAGCCGGTTGGCACCTTGCATGGTTACCTCCATCGGTGTGTGAATGTGTGAGTGAATGGGTAAAATGTGAGGAACAAATTGTAAAGCGCTTTGGATAAAAGTGCTATATAAACGCACCATTTACCATTTACATTACGAAAATGTTATTTTGAACTGAATTGCTGCTATCGTTTGTATCTCTGACTTTGCTCAACAACAAAAAGGTAGTTTTCTCCAGAGTGTATCCTCCTACGATAAAATGAGGAACACTGCCCGTCCATCTGCCTCCATTTTTCTCCTTAATGGGTTGGCCACTCAGTGTGAAACTGCACATGGTTATTGAGTGTTGGCAGAGGCAGGGACCAACAGAGCTCATTTCACCATTTTCCCAAATTTAAGCTGCTAATGGCCATTTTAGGCGAGTCTGCCTGCGTCCCGGGAAGTCTGCGTGCGTCCCGGGAAGTCTGTGTGTAATTCATACCAATCCATCATTTGAATCCAGTAGAAATCTGCCATGTTAGCAGTTTTTGCAAGTCTGTAGTTGTGCCGCACACGCCCCCGGATATTTATCTTTTTTTTTAATATATATATAAAGTCCATATCCGGGGACGTGTGCGGCACAACTACAGACTTGCAAAAACTGCTAACATGGCAGATTTGTACTGGATTCAAATGATGGATTGGTATGAATCACAATTTCAGCACTCCTCCTTTAGTACGACTAATCCAATCTAACGAATGTAACTCCTACATTCTAAGTAGGGATGCACGATATTGATTTTTTGACACCGATACCGATATCAATAACTTTATGCTCCTCAGGCCGATAACCGATATCGATAACCGATATTTATTGTATTATAATCTTTTTTCTTAATGTATATATATTTTTTTTTCAACATGAAACAAAACATATCACAATACAATAATAATACATAAAAAGACTTCCCAGGACAATAACTTAACACCAACTTAAATGTGACCTAACCAGACAACAGAAACAAAAGCCAAGACAACAGTATTGACTGATAAAGTGACCATATTTATTTTTCCAAATGAAAATTCACAATCCGTCAACAACTTATAATACATCCAACCTAAGACGCTCAAAGCTTTTTGTTCTTCTTTTTTCAAAGCGGAGCCTTGAAAAAAAGGCTTTGAGTGGACACATCACCACCACAACAAGTCACCTGCAACAAGCTAGAAGCTAGAAGCTAGAACCTAGAAGCTAGAAGCTAGAAGCTGCTGTGAATCCAAAGCCAGCTATTGACGAGTCGTTTGCTAAATTAAAGAAGTTTGACAGAAATGACCCAAGGGCTCAAGCCGCTAGCTTTTAAGCAGTCCTTGGTGATGCAAATTAACCTGGCTACTATGGAGCAATAAGTGACTGCATTCAACCGAGGGTTGCATCACAGCCATGGAAGGGGCTAGCTTTGCTTAGCTCCTCGCGTCGTCGTAGGCTTCTAAGTTAACACAATAACACACCATCGTAGCGGTGGTGATGCCGCAGGTGACCCGTCAGGCTGGATGTATTACAAGTTGTTGCCCTTTTCCCTCCTTGTGGAACTTCTCCATTGCATTTATTACAAATAGCAAGCAATCTTTTTCCTCTGAAATTCCGAGTACCGACGCGGCCATCTTTGTTTTTAACGTCCACGCTGATTCAGAAACTTACGTGCCTACGTCACAGCCAAGAAAGGGAGCGCTCGATTTGTGTAAAACGCCCTGTTCTTAAACCACACGCTGTCAGTCGTACCACAGTACTGGCAAAATGGGATGAGCCTACAGTCAAAACAAACGCACTTCATTCCAATTCACCCACACAGCATTTTCTTTTACCAAAAAATATATTATATTATCGGAGCTATTAATAACGTTATCGGGTTTATCGGGATGACGTCATAATTGCTGATATATAATTATCGTGCATCCCTAATTCTAAGTTAAATGAATTTAATGTCAGTGAGTTCTCAGTGAAATAATAGTCAAGGAGACTTTTTCTTTCATATGCTGCAAATACGTACAAGCTCACAGCAACGTACCCTGAAGCTCCTCACTGTTTCAACGCCAAGACATGGAACACAAGTCTGTCTTTATTGTGTCTGTGTCTTGTACCTCAGGGCAGATAGTATACTTAGATAGAGAAAAGGAGATAGAGAGGAAGGAAGAGGAAAAAAGATATAGAGAGAGATAACAACAGTTGTAGATACCAAAGAGGGAGAAAGAATAGAAAGGCAGATAAAGAGAGCGAGAGAGAGATATGAAAGAAAGATATATGAGAGAGTGAGAGGAGGTAAGGAAGACAGAGATTTCAGGACAGATAGAGAACCAGAGAGAGAGAGAGAGAGAGAGAGAGAGAGAGAGAGAGAGAGAGAGAGAGAGAGAGAGAGAGAGAGAGAGAGAAGCTGTGTGTGTATCAGGCCTGTGTCCTGCTGCCCACCCTGGGTTTCTTTCTTTCATTATTTTATCTGGAATGAATGAATGAATGAATGAATGAATGAATGAATGAATGAATGAATAATTCATTATGGTGGCCAGTTTCGAATTGCAGCCTCCCGTAGGTGCTCTTTAACACATTGTCCGCCATGGGTTATATCAATATAGCCAGTCTGCCAGCACTATAACCCTATGGAGATGTTTACCTTCTTTGCAGGGCTATAACTTTTTAAATTGTATTGCTATATTGACATTACTATGGCCCATTCAACATTGATTATCTATCGTTCCGGATGTGGGAACGTTATATTTTTTCATTCATACATTGTTGTGTTAATACCGTCTTGAATATAAGTATGTTTATAAGCTTTTCTGCTGTAATTCCAAAAATGCTAGTTATAGGCCCAAACGCATATGATAGATTATCGATTGCCGTTTCTTTCCTATACACGCTATATTAAAAAATTCAAATGTATATGATCGGTATACATTATGCTTCATCATGCGAGGAGTTAAGGGGGGGCGGGGGTCGTCTATAATTCCTTTATCGTCAGTAACGGCTTTATGTAGTATGGATTGATATATTGATCAGACTGTTTGCAAACAAATTATTTTCGGGCTGAAAATAACGTTACTGTCCGCTTACTGTTCGCCGATGAGACTGGAAGAAAAAGATCACAATTATTTGACGGCGATCGCTTAGATCCATTTCCGGTTTGTATGGCGCAATAAACGCCGAAATCATATAGATTATTGCGTTATGGAAGCAATCCATATGCACGCCAGTGTTTGTCTGGACCCACGTAACAAGATATTACTGCCGGAGGAATTTCCTCGACGCACCGATCACAACTTCCGGTTTTGAGAGTGTAACTCGCCCGACCATCCACCAGGCGGCGGTATTGAGGCATTGCAATCTCATTCAGGGTCCCGCTGCAGCACCGGAGGTTGGCTGGATGAATTATGAATGCCATGGCAAAAAAAGGAAATATTGATATCAAAAACGGCTTGTGCCGTTTTTGGCGTTCAATGCATAGCGGCCAAAAACGGCATAACTCGTTTATGGCGACCAATGTGTTATGAGCGGTTTTGAATGTGGGTAGGGATTCACATATTTTTACGGCTGTGGGTTGGGCGTTCCACATTGTTGTAGCATAATTGCGAAATGTGTTTAGTAAGGGTGGAACGATACGCATTCGAACCATACACCTTTCGGCACAACCTCCGCGGTTCGGGGTGTGTGGGTATTGTTCGGTTCAGGGGATGCGCAAATAAAAAAAAAACGTCATTTGGCACGGAGGCGAGAAAGGTGAGCACTGGCTGCAGGCAGCAGCAGCAGCACTGCAGGTGCTAGTCAGTTTGTGGAAATGGCAAGCGCAATATAAATCAATCTTTATTACTTTAAAAACATACTATTAACATTACATAGGCCTACACACAATCTTGCCATAACGTTAGCAGTTTGTACAACACAACGCACGTTTTAACTATGGTAGCCCGCCAGCTAATACAGCCAATGAAATGTTACCGTAGCTACTAGCTAGCAGAGGAGAAAATGGGAGTCTGAGAGGCGGGGTGTTGAAAGACAATGATAGGCGTTTATTCAACATCCAAGAAGGCTAACATACAACTGTTTACTAACTCCAACCGGGACTATTGCCGCTTTTCCACTGCATGTTATCAACTCGATTCAACTCCAGTAACCGGTAGAGTCGAGAAGGTCTGTGACGCTAAATTGTCCGTGTGGTCCCCCAACCCATAGATAGTTCCAACTCACCGAATTACGTTAATCCACCACAGTTGCACTCAATATTTAAATAATGTTAGTCTAAATAAATGTAGACAGATAATGTACGTATTTTTTAAATAGAATGAACAGAGCAGTGTTGTTTTGAAACAGTACAGTGTGTGTGTGTTAGTTTGATGTATGCTGCAATTTATATTGATGGCCTTCTAATTTGTTTATTTATTTATTTTAAATAACAGTGACACTTTTTCCTTTGATAAGAAATCCAGCCATATTCCTTTCATTGTATTTCAAATACTGCACTTTAATTTCAAGCGGAAAACGAATCTTTCCATTAAGAACTGACAATCAGGGAATTTAAACATTGTTGACATTGTTTTTGACATACCCTGGGGGTATGTATTCCCAGTGTCAGAAATATTGTGTCTGTTACTAGGCTTGAGTAAATTGTAATGAAAAAAAGGAGAATATAAATGATGATATTTTTTTGCATCTGTGCCGGTGAATAACACTATGTTACAATTGTGAGCAAACCGAGCTTGCTCGCTGAGCTCATTCACCACCTTATTGAGATCAAGTGTACAAAAAAATCTAAGCAAATGAATGGGGAAGATGATTAAACAGAAGGATTTGTAGATACAGTAATAAATGATAATCGATTTTAGTTATAAATTCATATTTGACCTTGAACTTGACCTTGACCTTATTATGGCCAAATCATACATCTATGGATAGGGAAAGGGCTCCTCTTTCCAATGGCAGGGTTAAATCTGGATTTAGTCATTTCCTCACGGTTTTACGATAAAAAGAGATATAATTAGCATTTTTCAGATAAATTCTTATTTTCGGTAAATCTTACAAAACATCGGTAAAAATGAAAATATACACTTTGACTGCTGTTAAATAAAAACATTACCTCTTAACATCCACATGTGGGCCCTCATGAGGACGATTCGTGACGCGCCACTTTACTGACCTCTAGCGGCTCGGGTGTGCATTTCTTTTAATACAATATATAGATGGAATTATAGCCCTATTTGTTGCCTGTCAATTGCCCTTTCAGATGACAAAATCCGTTCAGCGGTTCTCGAGTTACATGCCGATATGTGAGGCGTGCGCCAAAGTACACATTACCACCCCCGACCTCCGGGGGGTCTAGCTCCGTCTATCATTTGGCGATCTAGAAAAATTTAGGACAGGGTTGTAGCCAATGAGTGTGGCTTTCCAATGATACCTCATGATATGATAATTGGGGATCTAATACGGTCTCTATTGATTGATTTATGATAAAGAAAAGCAGGCTTAACAGGTTAAGGTAAACCACTGTAAACCTTTTTTTTTAAATATATATAGTGTTAAATATATTTTTTTTATAAAAAAAACAACGTATATCGAACCGAACCAAAAACCGTTAGCCCAAAACCGTGATACGAACCGAACCGTCGATTTTGTAAACCGTTCCACCCCTAGTGTTTAGTACCTTGTTTGTGCCGAATCTGGGTTGCACATGATTTGTGGAACTCCCTCTGGTGTTGTGGGCGTGGTATTCACTGACCTTTGGGAAGTATTTCGACATGTACATGGGTACCTGTGTGGTGTAGTGTATCTTGTAGACCAGGCCCATTGCAAGTTGCTGTACTCTGTCGTCTACTCTAAGCCATCCTAGGTAGTCAAAGTGGGCTGGGGTGAGGTGGGTTCTAGTAGTAAGGTCAAGCAGTAGTCTGACCAGTTTGTTTTGTGATGTTTGTAATCTTGTTTTTAGCGCCTTTGAGGTGCTTTGGTACCATGAGGTGCAAGCATAGTCGTAGTACCCTTGAATGAATGCTCCTGCCAGAGTCTTCAGGGTATTCTTGTTTACCAGAGAGGAGATCCGGTACAAGAATCTAGTTTGTTGGTTGCCTTTTTTGATTACATTGGATGCCCTTTTGTCACAGGAAAGATTTGCCTCTAGGATGGAACCCAGGTATGTAATTTCATCTTTCCTTGTGACAATATTGTCACCCACTGTTACCGTCGGTCTTGCTGAGTTTGTTATTTGATCCGAAGAGAATTGTGAGGATTGGTTCATTCCCCGCCACACGCTTCTTAAGGAACTGTGATGATTGGTCCGTTGCCTAATGCACACTTCTAGGTCAAGTACCAATTACCATCACGCACCTGATGTGTGTTCTAATCAGTGCTCCAGAGGCTTCATATACTGGGACCTTCTTTCAATCGAGGTCGGGTCGTTTTGAGTATTACTGTTTTGAATACTTCTGTTTCTGCCTGTTGTTCCCCGTTGCTGTGCCTCGTCTACTCTCCCTGCAGGACATCTGTGGATTGCCGCTGGTGAAGACCTTGTCCCCCCGTTTTGAGCTGCGCCTCGTTTACCCACTTTACTCTTGCGCTTTGGTGAGTTTGAACCAAACCCCTTTTTGGACTATTCTGTTTTGTGTGTTTTGAAGAACACTGAAGAGTTCTATTTTTGCGTACACTTGACTCAGCTAAGTTGTGTGTTAAAGGAGACACTGAAGATTATCATTTTGCTTGCACTGGACTCAGCTGGGGTGTGTGTTTAGAAGAGACACTGAAGATTATCGTTTTTGTTTTGCACTGACCCTCAGCTAAATTGTGTGTTGTGGTGAACACTGAAGATATCGTTTTGTTTGTTCTGGACTCAGCTAAGGGAGGAGGAGACCGCACTGCCTCTGTGTGATGTGGACTGTTATTGATCTCTCTCTCTCTCTCTCTTTTCCACCTCGAGTTGAAGCTGGGAGTATCTGCAGAGCCGCTTCAGCGTCAACACCGTTTCCCCACCTCGAACACCAAGAGGATCTGCAGAGCCGCAGATAACTCTGCTGAAGGCAGTCTCCCTTTGTTTCAAGATTGTTACTTGCTCCTTTTTGACTCTGAAAATAAATACGCCCTAGTATTTGGCTAACTCTGAACTACCTGTCTGTGCTGACGACATGTCATTTGCATAAATTAGGAACAGTAGTGGTCCTAGTATGCTTCCTTGTGGAACACCACAGCTCACTGTGAGGGGGGGGTAGAGTACCATTTACCTCCACCATCTGTTCTCTCCCCTCCAGGTAGGATTGCATCCAGCTCACTGATAGACTATCAAAACCAATTGCTTTTAGCTTGTCAATCAGAATGGAGTGATTGACAGTGTCGAAGGCCTTTTGTAGGTCCAGCATGACCATGCCGCAGTATTTGCCCGCGTCCACCTCTTGTTTGATGTGGTCGTTCAAATAGAGAAGGCATGTGTCAGTGGAGTGGGATGTTCTGAAGCCAGATTGGAATTCGTAGATTAGATTTTTTTCCCACAAGGTACTTTTCGACCTGTTTAATCATTAATTAGACAATTTTTTCCATGACTTTCGAGATGGGGGTAAGAATTGAAACAGGGCGGTAGTTGCCTGGGTCTAATTTGCTGCCCTTTTTGTGCAGGGGGGTCACTCTCACAATTTTGAAGTCCTTGGGGACGTGTCCCTGTTTTATGGAGAGGTTTATTATGTGTGTGATGACTGGGGTGATGGCGGCTGCTCATAGGCGGAGTTTGAACTTGATGCCAGGGGGTGCGACTGCTTGGCGAACGATACCCGTGACCTTTATTTTATTATTTTAGCGTTTTTACAATGCCCTAACCCCTAATTTTTTATTTTACTTAGGTAGTACAGCAGCACACACACACACTCACACACACAGCACTACGGGGGATCATTTTTAACTGACTTACTCTTAATCATTGACAAAGTGACAAAGATAAAGAAGGAAATACTAAAATAAAAAGACCACAACAAGTATATTGCTGCTCCACTAGACCACTTTACTGTACCAAACATGACATACAAAAATAACAAAATACTGTGCAACACTCTGCCAAGCGCACAGCCGCGCACACGTATGCATACAGTAGGTTGTCAAAGGCTGTACAAACAAAAGTTCACATTTTCTAATAACAGCATTATTAGACATGCCAATCCAACGAAAGATGTGCTGGTCGCGCTGGAGAAAAGAAAAGAAAAAGATGTTGCGTTTGTCTTTTACATGTTATTTGTTATTCTAAGATGCTAATTCATCTGTATCTGGATAACCAATGAACGGATTCTGTCGGGGCAGGTAGCGTTATTTCGGGGAAATTGATATCTATAGTCTGGTATATTTTTCGTCCATGAAAAATGGAGGCACTAATTATTATTATTCATAGAGACTCTCGAGCAATAATAATTATTACAGCCTCCATTTTTCGTGGACGAAAAATATACCAGACTATAGATATCAATTTTCCCGAAATAACGCTACCTGCCTCGACAAAATCCGTGCATTGGTTATCCAGATACATTAATTATCATCTCAGAATAAGTGGCTTTGTACAAGCATTACAATGTACTATTGCGCGGGGCATTCTGCTGCTGCTGCTGCTGCGAATGGTGGTGCTTGGCCGCGCGTTAACCCTTTCACTGCCACACTACAGAAGGTTCGCCTTATAATGTGACATGATTACTACTATAAAATTAATGTATTGTAAAACAAAACATAATAGAATTCAGATTTGTTTCTCACAATTATTATAATTTTATTAAAATAAAAATAATCTTGATTTTTTTCTTTTTTTTTTAAGCAATTTCACCCCCGGCCACCAGGGGGTGCAATGCACCCCCTGCACCCCCATAAACTCCGCCCATGCGGCTGCTGAGTCTCTGAGGAATTTGGAGGGGATGTTGTCATGGCCAGTGGCCTTGTTAGGTTGGAGGGCGCTCAGTTTTTTGAGTACCTCATCTGTTGTTACCATTTCAAGTTTGAAGTCGTCTTTGCGGACCCCTAGGTTTTTTTGTCTTTATGTTTATGTTTGTAAATCTGGTTTTTAGTTTTTTGCTGCAGCCTAGTTGGTTGTTGAGTAATTTCCAAAGTTTGCAGGGTTTGTTTTTGTTTTCCTCAGTTTTGTCATTGATGCATTTTTTTTGTGTGGTTTTGATCATGGTGTTTATGTCATTTCTTAGTCTGTTTCTTTGAATTTTTAGTTCAACCACATGGGCTTGGAGTTCACTGTTTGAGCTTTTGGTAAGCTTTGTCTGACTTTTATGAAGTTCCGAGCATTTTATGTCTCTGGTTTTCATAGCGTTCAGTATTTCAGTGTGCATCCATGGCTCAGCGTGATTTTTAACCTTGGTGGTTCTTAGGGGTGTCATGTTGTTAAGTATTGTTGTGAATTTGGTTTTTAAACCAAGCCATGTTTCTTCAACTAGTGTACCACTGAGCTCATCTGTCCAGTCCATGCTGATGAGGAGAGCAACATGAGTTCATTGATTTCCCGTGGCTTGGAGTGCCTCACTAGAACCTCACTAGAGATTAAAGATACATATTGGATATTTCATTTTAATCCCACAGATCTATATCACACACACACACACACACACACACACACACACACACACACACACACACACACACACACACACACACACACGCACGCACACACACACACACACACACACACACACACACACACACACACACACACACACATATATATATAAATATTGACTGATTCAATATGATTTGGTGTAAATCTTTTGGGTACAGGAAACTGGCTGGCTACCCATAACGGAGATCAAACAGGATGCCACCAGCTGCAGGGCCCTCCTCCCAGACAAGCCTGCAGTCCTGCAGACAAACTGCAAGTCGACTGACACGTCTAAATGCTGACCAAACATCAGGAGCCTCATCCTACAGTTATAGCCAAGGCCGCTGAGGGAGATGTGGGGCAGATACTTGGCCAGTTTGTCTGAGAATTCCCGTTCCAAAATTCGAGACATTGCATTTAATTAAGTTCATTCCCTAAAACCCTTGACCCAGTCCTTAACCCTCAGCAGTACATGTCTAACCCCTTCTTACCAATTGGTGATCTTGTCGCGTTAGAAAAGCTGTTCCAAATCAACCCTTTCTATTTTTTTATTTGCCCCCCGCTGCCTTAGTCAGACACTCAGACACACACTACCACACACACGCACACATACTCCATAAGTCCCTTGACCCGCATCTTCATTTTCACTCATCATCCCAGCAACTCGCTCCAAGTGAAGCCGCAAGGACAAACACTCTAGTCTAAAGCACTCTCTCCCAGAAGGAATCAAGGAAATAACGGCCTACTTTTCAGGGTGATGCGTCTTTGAATGAGAAGATGGCCTGAATCGAACTTCGTCAGCACATTAGGGACTCGTGTGAACGTACAATTAAAAGTAAAATGAGAGTGCCGAAGTTTTTACATGACATCGGCAAAAAAAATAAAAACTGATAGCTGCAGCTTCCCATCGCCGCACAAATTTGTTTGGAGGTTCTTGACCTGGCATCCTGTTGGCAGCGAGGAGAACAGCGCACTCCTACCTCTGGTCAATGGTCTCTAACTACACACCCTCAAGACCCCTACGCTCTGCGTCTTCTAACTACACACCCTCAAGACCCCTACGCTCTGCGTCTTCTAACTACACACCCTCAAGACCCCTATGCTCCGCGTCTTCCGGCCGCCTCAGACCCACTCGTATCCAGGCTCCTGGGGGTCATTGAAACAAATCAAATCAAATCAAATCAAATTTATTTGTAAGGCCCGACAACACACGTTAATGTCCCCATGGGCCGGACACGTCTTCTTTAAACAAGTCAAGAAGAAACATAACAATAAGTCAAGAACAAAACAAGAACACCATAGGGTCCAACAAATTTAAAATAAATGCAAAATAAATGAATGAATGCAAATACACAGACATACCCCACGTGAAGGTAAGGAAAAACTCACTAAAACCTAGCAATAGGAAAAAATGCACCACAGGCAGTGTGGAGGAGAGAAACCTTAGAAGGGCTGTTCAAGGGATCTCCCTTCTTAGATGTCGGTGATAGTAGTGTTGCAGACGGACAGTTGGTAAGCATGCACTCATGTGTGTAGTGAAACAGGGACAGCCGGAGACAGGGAGATAGGGGGCGACGCAGACTCCACAAACAAAATGAAACCAGCCCCATTTTTCACCGTTGTCTAAAAATGTACTATGCTACTATGTCTATACTACTATCTACTATGTACTATGCCTATACTATTACCTACTATGCTAATATGTCTATACTACTATGCACTCAAGTTCGGCACTGCTAGACAAACAGTGCCACTTAACTTTAGCAGTCTGGGAAATCTGATCAAAATATAATATCACTATATTTAGCTTAGTATTGATATTATTAGATAGGATATTTTTTCCCCAATTACAGAGTGATTTGACATGTTGCTTTTGGTAGTATTGTCATGGTGCTTTTTCGTTCAAAGTATTTTAATCAAAATTGTTTATAATACTGCTGCAAATATTCACTTAATAAATTGACAGCAGTATAGTAAAAATCTATAACTTTGGATGGAACCATGATGTATTTATACTTTAATATTTGGTACACCTTCCAGCCCTACTTTAAGGTTACAGATGGAATATTGCACTCAAGCTGGTGGTGAAACTACCATTTATGATCACTGCGAAAGCAACAAAAAAATTTAAAACAGACTTTTAAAACATACTAGCGACTACACTACAGTCTTCAACTACAGTAAGACGGTGACCCAAGTCAATACTTTGATAGGATGAAGTACAGGCATGTTCAAATTCAAGTTTCTTTATTAGTTGTCATACAAAAATACAGAATACTTTTATATGAAATGCTTTTTTCTGTTTTGCTCCTGAGAGTGTGCTAGATAAAAAATAGATAAAGTATAAAATAGAAAGTCAAAAGTACGTAAACAAGTGTAAAAAGAAATATACATATATACAATATACAATACAGAGTAGAAAAAATGTGTAACTGAGTTACAATATACAGTACAATGCAGAAATGGGATGAGGTACAGCTTGGGGTAAGGTGCAATGAGGTGTGAGTTGTAGTGCAAATCTCTTTACCAATAAATATAAAGTGTGTCTAAAGTGGGCAAAGTGGGTGCTACAGTGAGTTGTTTATTTAAAGTGAGTGTGTACGTGTGGATGTGTGTGCTGTGAGTGTATTTGATGGTTTGTTACATAGTGTTATTGTCATTGAGCATCATGATGGCCTGGGGATAGAAATTATATTATATAAATTATATAAAAACTTTTTTAAATATTTTTTTTACAGCTAGATACTGTTTTATATATACTGTTTTTTAGTAATAACTACATTTACATTTACATTTAGTCATTTAGCTGACGCTTTTATCCAAAGCGACTTACAAGTTCTGTACGACAAGCCATCAGGAAGGGCACAACTCTATCAGCTGAGCAACAATGTTCATCAAAGTGTTGAGTGCTACAGTGTAGATTAGTTCATTAGGACAAGTGCATGACAGTACGGTTAGTTAGGGTTAGATATATATATATATATATATATATATATATTTTTTTTTTTATTTTTTTTTTTTCAGATAATGGTTGAAGAAGTGCGTCTTTAGTCGACGGCGAAAGATTGGACGTGATTCGGCTGTCCTAACTGGGGTGGGTAGTTCATTCCACCATTGTGGGGCAAGGACTGAGAATAGGCGACTTCTCTTTGATGACCCTCCTGGAGCTTGGTTAGGAGTAGGTCTGAGGTGGCCAGAAGATGCAGAGCATAGGGGTCTTGAGGGTGTGTAGTTAGAGACCATTGACCGGAGGTAGGCGTGAGCGGTTCCCTTTGCCGCACGGTATGCTAGGTCGAGGGCCTTGAAGCGGATTCGTGCAGCAATGGGGAGCCAGTGCAGGTCCCTAAGAAGTGGGGTGACATGGGCCGACTTCGGTAGGTTTGAGATCAGGCGAGCCGCTGCGTTCTGAATGAGTTGAAGAGGCTTAGTGGCAGTGGCCGGGAGGCCAGCGAGCAGTGCGTTGCAGTAGTAGAAAGTAATGGTATTTATTCAACAACAGGTGATTGTATAGATTAGTATTAGTATCATTAATTGACAACTATGCTCAATGAGTTCACCCACGGAACGGTTGTTGGGACATTGGTTCCGCACGGACGTTATACGTTGTTGCACTTGCTATCCAGTCTGCTCCAGTTCAGTTAGCTAGTAGTCCAGTCATTATATGAAAAAACCTAGGACAAATTGCAACAGTAGCAAACTCAACTGATTTTGTATCCTCATTATGTCCTTAGTGAGGGAAAAAAAGTCCCAAGGAATCCCATCATGGGAAAGTTTTGAAAACGACCTATATATATTCATATCGAAAAATGCCTGTTATAACATAGTGGTGAACATTTTACTTTTAGATATCACTATAAAAACTCACAAGCTGATTACACACACAAAGACAAGAAAAAAAGTCAATCACAACTTCATTGAATTATTCTGTTTACTCATGCAAATCACACATTATCTTATTTGATATGCACCAATTAGCATACACGCCAGAACTAATCAAAACATTTGATAAAGAAATTTTTTTCTTCTTGGAATATTAGTAGATAGGCTCTGTGGAGCTCAGTCCACGAGGATGGGGCTCAAGGGTTTATGTCCGTGGGGATAGGTCCATGGAGATGGGTTTTTTTATAATAGGCGGAAACTACATATTTGTACAGCATGCAAAACACTACATGATTCTTGCACAAAACGACATGGGCTTAACATAAATTTGGTATGTCTGTATAGGGGAGGCTTGTAGGTACCCATGTAACCCATTTCCATTAACATATATTGAGGTAGAAGGCCAAGGGACCATTTGAAAAATGGTGATGGCCATATTTCCCTCCCCAAAAAATCGTCTTAACTTTGAATAATTAAGTATGTAGCCCCCTTTCCAATGAGGTAACATGACATGGTTGGTCTCATTGGAAACCCGAGGTTGTCTAGAATCAAATGGTATCTTTACTTTTGAGCTACCTCAAAATTTGAACGCGTCACAATCTCTGAAAGACAGTGTCGTCAGTGATCCTGCCAGCAATCAAGTACATTGAAAAAAAACACATTTCCCATGATGGGATTCCTTGGGACTTTTTTTCTCTCACTAAAGACATATTGAGGATACAAAATCAGTTGAGTTTGCTAATGTTGCAATTTGTCCTAGGTTTAGCCTAATTCTGGCCTATAATGACTGGACTATAGTAGCAGAGGCTCTGGCTAGTAGGAACGTGTATGTTGTGATTTTTAATGCACAATAAATATTCAACATTCTCTTTTGAGACTCCGTCTCAGACTCTTATCCTTTGGCACTAAAAGCTAAACATTGTCACCGGTATGGCTGTCCGCAACATGTCATTAATGTGTGTGAGAGGTCGATCAGTGACGACACTTAGGTTAGCCACGTTAACGTGAGCTAGATGGAAAGACAATGTAACGTTACTGGTGAAAAGGTGATTTACCTTGGAATACTCCTTTGCCAACTTGCTGTACTTTGCTTGCAGGTCTGCAGCCATTATTGCTGGATTATGAATAGCCCCAACTTTAGCCAAGGTAACATTAAGCTAAAACTAGCTTTTCAGGTATCGGTATCGGAACAACTCTACTCAAGATACCATGGTTGAATTATACAGGTTGCTCTTCCCTGTCTATACTACTATCTAACTAGAGAGAGAGAGAGAGAGAGAGAGAGAGAGAGAGAGAGAGAGAGAGAGAGAGAGAGAGAGAGAGAGAGAGAGAGAGAGAGAGAGAGAGAGAGAGAAAGAGAGAGAGAGAGAGAGGGAGAGCAATAGAGAGAACACAGGGACGAGGCCCACCTGGCAGAGAGATAGAGAAACATGTTTGAAACATGTTTTCTATTGCTTGGCAGGAGGTTGAATGAATTATTTCCTGCATTTTCCTGAAAGCTTGTGGCGGCAGGTGTTTCTCGTTCACCAGAGGCTGGTATCCCCTTCACGTCTCTCCCGGTCTGCTTATCAAAATGAGGTTGATCAACGTTTGGCCCCCATGTCACTGTCCTTTAAGCATCTAATCGACTGTGTAAACCTATGAATAGACCGGCTGCAGTGGAAACATGTCTAAGTGAACTCCGGGCTGCCGTCACATAATGCAGCATCCCGGGGAGGACAAATCTATCCAGGCTCCTCCTGGGCAATAACAATACAAAATAAAAAAATTAATGTTCTGGAATATAAGAAAGAGCATGAGAAATTAAATAACTCGTTCACACACTCCTCTCCTGTTTCTATTCTTACCTCTATCTCGAAGGTTATGGAAAAAATAGTCTACGAACAGGTCGAAAAGTACCTTGCAGGAAAAAAAGCTAATCTACAAATTCCAATCTGGCTTCAGAACATCCCATTCCACTGACACATGCCTTCTCTATTTAAACGACCACATCAAACAAGAGGTGGACGCGGGCAAATACTGTGGCATGGTCATGCTGGACCTACAAAAGGCTTTTGACACCGTCAAAAAAGCAATTGGTTTTGATAGTTCTTCAGTGAGCTGGATGCAATCCTACCTGGAGGGGAGAGAGCAGATGGTGGAGGTGAACGGTACACTGCCCCCCCCCTCCCTCCCAGTGAGCTGTGGTGTTCCACAAGGAAGCATACTAGGACCTTTACTGTTCCTAATTTATGCAAATGACATGTCATCAGCTTGTGACTGCAACTTGTTCCTGTTCGTGGACGACTCTGACAGGGACAAGTTGCAGGTTGAAAAAGCCCTCAGCTCTGAACTCGGTAGAATATGCACCTGGCTCGCTGATAACAAACTATCATTACACCTGGGTAAAATGGAATCCATTCTCTTTGGATCAAATAACAAACTCAGCAAGGCCAACAGCTTCTCTGTTACAGTGGGTGACAATATTGTCACAAGGAAAGGGGAAATTACCTACCTGGGTTCCTTCCATCCTAGAGGCAAATCTTTCCTGGCAACCAATGTAATAAATGGCAATAAAAAAAGTCAACCAACTAACAATATTTTTGTACAGGATCTCCTCTCTGGTAAATAAGAATACCTTGAAGACTGAGTCTAACAGGAGCACTCATTCAAGGTTTCTACAGCTATGCTTGCACCGCATGGTACCAAAGCAGGGCTGGGCGATATGGCCAAACATTTTATCACGATAAAAAATTTCATATGGTTCGATATCGATAATTATCTATATTATTATTATTTTCTTTTTTTTATTATTTAAACAACAAATGTATGTTTATTTTGCAGCAATTATTTGTCGGTGCCGCCATCTTTAGTGTTACAGCCCCTATCACTCCAGTTCTTAGGCTGCAGCTGGTTTGAAAGCGAAAGTAAACAGGCTTCTCTGCTGGCTGTGGCTCTAGGGGAGTTGAACAGTTCTGGCTCTGCTAGTTTCTTTTCTATCTTTTGGCGCTTTTTTGGTGGACAAACCACCACACATGTGCACCGTGACTCGTGACTGGAGACTAGCTCTGCTAGCACACATAGCATACTGTGTACAGACGGTTTCAAACTGTATTTTAAATTAGAAAGCAAACAAAATAAATGGACAAGAGAAAAATAAATCTCAATTTGGTCAGTATTGTCATTTGGACAAGCAAAGTCATTACTTTAAGTTGCAGGCAAGAAAGACAAGTCTGTCCACTGTCTCTGGTTTTAAAGCTGCCTTGTTGCAGGTCAAAATACTAATTAGAAAAAAATTACAAAAGAAAATAATATATATATATTTTTGTATCTACCATGTTTCATATCTATATCGAGGAAAAATATATCGCGATAATTATCGTTATCGTTTTATCGCCCAGCCCTATACCAAAGCACATCAAAGGGCCAAAAACAAGGCTCCAAACATCACAAAACAAACTGGTCAGACTACTGCTTGGCCTTACTCCTAAAACACACCTTACCCCTGCCCATTTTGACAATCTAGGATGGCTTAGAGTAGACGACAGAGTACAGCAACTTGCAATGGGCCTGGTCTACACTACACAGCAAAGATATCCATGTACCTGTCGAAATACTTCCTAAAGGTCAGTGAAGTCCACGACCACAACACCAGAGGGAGTTCCAAAAATCACGTTCAACCCCGATTCGACTCAAACAAGGGACTAAACACGTATGCTAATATGTCTATACTACTACTACTACTACTACAGGAGCCCCCCCTCCTACCACCCATATACTCCTCCTCCTCTGGGCCAGGAAAAGGAGGGCAGTGGGGGAGATCAGTGAGGGGGGTAGATAAGACAGATAAGAGAAACGTGGAATCATCCCTCAGCATCCATTACTGCAGGAACACTGGGTCCCTGAATATCCCTCATAATGGACCATGTAAGAAGACACTCAGCCTAATGACTGGCTAATTAACCTCTCCTCTCCTCTCCTCTCCTCTCCTCTCCTCTCCTCTCCTCTCCTCTCCTCTCCTCTCCTCTCCTCTCCTCTCCTCTCCTCTCCTCTCCTCTCCCCTCCCCTCCCCTCCCCTCACCTCCTATACCTCTTTTGGCGCGACCCGAGTCAGTCACCATGGGTTTTGCTCAGCAACAAATGTGCACATTTTTAGTTATTATGTTTGTTTTTACTACTTTTTTTATCGAAGCATCACTGGCGGGGACGTCATACGACCGCCAGTCACTTATTGACCTAAACTCCGGACTCAAAGAGGAGTTTAGAGACACTTTATCATGCCAAGAATGGCCAACGGAGATCAGACGAGACAAAGACAACGCGGGAGACAAAGACGGCCGCAAGACAAAGAAGAAACACAGGGGGAAGAGGAGCGGGATCAGATTAAGATTAAGGAAATCTGCTTACCGTCCGGCTATTCCATCTATCTTCCTGGCAAATGCTCATTCGCTAGAGAGTAAGATGGATGATTTACGAGCGCGGGTCCGATTCCAGCGAGAGATGAAGGAATGCAATATCCTGTGCTTCACGGAGACCTGGCTGAAAACAGTGACTCCCGATCACAGCATCTCTCCCTCCAACTCCTTCACCATCTTCAGAGCGGACCGTACAGAAGCCTCCGGGAAGAGCATCGGCGGGGGGCTATGCCTTATGACCAACAACGGCTGGACTAGCCCCGGGGAGGTGAAGATACTCTCCCGTTCATGCTCTCCCGACATGGAACACCTCACGATCCAATGTCGCCTGTTCCATCTTCCGCGCGAATTCACTGCAGTGATCATGACTGCAGTGTACATCCACCCCCAGGCGAACGTCGGCAGGGCGCTAGGGGAACTACACGAACATCTGAACACACACCAGATCAAGCATCCGGACGCAGCCATGATCGTAGCCGGGGACTTCAATCAGGCGAATCTGAAGAAAGTCATGCCGTCTTTCTTCCAGCATATCGTCTGCTCCACAAGGGTAGGAAATACACTCGACCACTGTTACACCCCGTTCAGAGCCGGATACAAGGCTGTACCGGCTCCACCATTAGCGGGAGCAACAAACACGTCGGATCATGCCGCCATCTTGCTGGTCCCAGCATATAAACAGAGATCACGTGACGCCGTCGTGTCACGTGAGGTAAAAAAATGGGACGACCAATCAGAGGCCACGCTTCAGGACGCACTAGACATCGCCGACTGGGGAATGTTCAGGAGGAGTAACAGTGACGTCAGCGATTACACAGACGCTGTGGTGTCATTCATAACAACACTGGCTGATAGTATCGTCCCCACAAAGAAGGCGAGGGTGTTCCCAAACCAGAAACCATGGGTGGACAGTACCATCAGAGCAGCCCTGAACTCTCGCACCACTGCTTATAACCGGGGCAGAGAGTCAGGAAACATGGAAGAGTACAAGACAACAGTCTACACTCTGCGCAAGGCTGTCAAACTTGCTAAGAGGACGTATGCCGACAAGATGGAGGCACAAATGGCACAGAATGACACAAGAGGCTTATGGCAGGGACTGAGGGCTATAACTGACTACAAAGTCAGCGCCCCCTCAATGGGGAGCGACGACGCCTCCCTTGCGGACCAGCTCAACACCTTCTACGCGCGGTTTGGTGCAAACAGTGGCACTGCTAGCCCAACGGCTAGTGACGTCACTGGTGCGCCGGCTGTTGTGGAGGGGGGGGGGGGATCCGCGGGGGGGCGGGGACGCTCTCTCATTGACGGTACACAGTGTGAGAAGAGCATTTATGCAGGTGAACACCAGGAAGGCTGCTGGCCCAGATGGTATAACAGGACGCATACTTAAGTCCTGTGCCAACCAGCTTGCCCCGGTGTTCACCGCCATATTTAATCAATCCCTGGCGGAGTCGGTGGTCCCTGCCTGCTTCAAGATGTCTACCATCATCCCTGTACCGAAGAAACCCTCCCCAACATGTCCAAATGACTACAGACCGGTGGCACTCACCTCTGTGGTCATGAAATGTTTTGAGAGGCTGGTCAAGGACCACATTTGTGCCTCCCTCCCCAGTGATATGGACCCTATGCAATTTGCATACAGGACAAACAGGTCCACTGATGACGCGGTCTCCCAGG
>NC_140181.1:44348057-44480557 GCF_963971535.1 Notolepis coatsorum | reverse complement strand
CGCACCACTAATGGGACTATTTGTTCATAGTGCGTATATATACTGCGCTACTAAAGTAGGACTTCCTTTTCAGTCCAGTTTCTTACCCTCCAATAGAGTCACAGACGTAAAGCCTCCCCGCGACGCCACGTGTGGGAGTAAGGCCAAGTTCGCCTACCATCGGTATTGAGACATCGTGTATATTAATATTTGAATAGTCATATTTGGCACTATATCGTCGAGTTGGACGTAGTCTATTAAGCTAATAATAGTCTGTTAATATATAGTGCTTCGTGCGGTGAGAATACTACCGTAGTCAGTACCCCACCGTTTCGGGCAGAGAACTGGCTGCTTACCCAGGGTGGTTGACCCCATGTGAAGCTGCACCCGAGGAGCCCCAGAGCCGACGAGCGAGTGGACCTGTATACCGGATTATTCTACCGACGACAGCCCGCCTTCCCAGGCACGGATTATGCTTTGTATACTTTGATTATTCCATGGATAAAGACCCCCGACACTGCCGTGTGTTGGAACCCCCCCCCCCTGGAGAGGACGCAAGGTGAGGAGACGCTCTGCAAGACGAGGTCGCTTCACGTCTCTCCCCCGTGGACCGGAGAGAGCCGGCCCACCAAGAGTCCACCTGCTTTCATCTGTGGTCCAAGGATCGCCGGCGCATTGAGCGGCACTACAGTGGGTTCACCTGGGATACCCTTGGCCGGACGAGGCAGCCGGATTCTACCCCCCCCCCCCCTCCTACTCCTGTCGGCTTACAAGCGACCGGATTAACCCCCCCTTAGTGTATCTAGTATATAATCATTAAAGTATCATTGCTGTTATTCCTTAACTATTCCAGGTCGTATATTTACCACCTGCGCCATCAGAGATTGGACATTCTCTATTGATATACCGACGAATACTCTTTGCCATAAAAGTGCATACTATTTCAATTCATAAATGTAATTAAGTGATTAAGTGCTTGCTCTACACACCATTGCTGTGTAGTAATAAACGCATACTTCGACTTCGTACATTTGTGTTGGATCCGTTTCATCTACGTGAGAGTGTTTATGATAATATATTTATGCCGTGTACTGGGTGGCCGAATATTAAGTACAAAGGTAGTGGTAGTAAGTATCATATCTAGTAATACAGTCAGGGAATTGTACCCCTCAGTTACAATTGGTCCTTCGAGCCGGAGGGTAATCAGTGTAATATTAATATAGTGTTATTAATATTGAAATGGCCTATGATGAACACTCCACGAAACGATCCTCCTAACCAACGCCCGCAGCGCGAACGACGGCTCCCTCAGTACTTAGAGGCTTACGCTGTCAGTCAACAACCTAGTCTTCTACTAACAGTAAACGCGGTAAAACTAGAAAGTAAAAGTATGTCCAACCCCAACGCCCAGACTACCCCGACCATAGAAGCCCCTACGGGCTCTAATGTAACTGACCAAGTTCACGGTGGGGACCAGTGGGAACCAGACATGACTTCACACCCCGCCAGTACTGAAGAAGTAGTCCCCGATGAGTCCCGGGAGGAATACAACGCTACCGAGAGAGAACTCGGCACGGAAGAAGACGGGGAGAGCACCGTGGAGATAGAGCTCCAAGGCTCCGCAAGGAGTACCCCGAGGGAAGGCTCCCCTATACAACCGCCTTCTCCCAGCGAGGCAGAGAGGACCCTACAGCAGGCCTTCCTCATCAGCCTGAACGCCGCTGCTGAACGCGACCGACTGCAGATCCAGCAGCGAAGCGAACACGAGCAGATACGTCTAGAAATAAGACGCATTCAGATGGAAGAGAATGTGGCCCGAGAACGAGCCGGTGCTCAACGGGACGCAGCGCGCGACAGACAGCAGTCGCAACTAATAGAACAGCTGATCAGACGGACAACACCCTCTCCCTCCGCCAGAGGCTCCAGGAACTCGTCTAGACACACCTCCAGGGCGGCATCCCCTAGCCGAGTAAACAACCCTGAACTTGACCAACAGACGAGGTCTATACCCCCCACAGACCACCTCCCCCCACCGGTCCAAGCGAGACCTAGCAACCGGGAAGGAGCAGCATATCCTGTGGAGAGGCTAAACCAGAGACTACAAGCACTGGATGACCTAACTGAAGACGAAGAGGAAGAGGAGGAGAACCACGCCCGAAGACAGCACAGTACTCTACCGGACCAGGAGGTCCGGTACAGCCCAGGCTATACTCCCGCGGAGCTGCGCTACAGACCCCCGACTCTATACACGGGTGAGCACGACGCACGACCCGCACCGAGGAACAGCACCTGGACAAGCGGGCCATGGTACACTGCCGGTACCAGCCCATACCAAGGAGCGGGAGGAGACTCGCCTAGGAGGCCTCTCCCCCAACGCTCGCCGATGTATCCACAGTCAGCGTCATACATTGGCCCGCCTATGGTACCCGACTTCACCCAAGAGAACCGGGCCCAGTATACAGAACTCCGCATGTGTCTGGAGACCATGTTGGTGGATGTATTGGATGAACGCCACAAATACGCCCTCCTACTGAAGCACTTAAAGGTGCCCCGCGCACATAATATAGCGCTCGCCTACGCGACTTCCACCACCCCATACACAGCAGCGCTGGTAGCATTGGACCAGAGGTATGGGCGCATATGGGATTACGTGATCCAGGAGATCCGACACATCGACCGCTTACCCCCAGCAATAGACAATCGAGCACTGGACGACCTGTCCATCAGAGTGCAGTCCCTGGTAGGGATGTTGGGAGCGCAAAGAGAGAAGGGGAGGCATGAACTTTACGCCAACTCAAATGTGGAAAGGATTCTGGAGAAGCTGCCGCCCGCTCGTCAGGAGCGCTTTAGGCGGCAGAGGGACCACAGAGACCCGAATGGCCCGGAACCGAACCTCCTCGATCTAGCAGACTTCCTGGCGAGAGAAGTCAGCAGCCTACGGCTAGATACATTCGGACGGAGCACCCCTGGCTCCAGAGAAGGAACCAGACGACTAAATGATGGAAGAAGATCGGTGACTGTGATGCACCAATCGGAGTCAGTACCGAGCAGCAGGAGCCACAGTACCCCCTCCAGAACGGAGAAGTGGAAGATAGTGTGCCCCTACTGTGAGAAAGAACACTGGCTAGCGCAATGTGACTCCTTCCCCAAGCTGAACGCGGAGGAAGCAGGTCAATGGATAAAGTCCAACAAGCGCTGTTTTCGCTGTGCGCGCTCACACATGGCAGCCGAATGCCGCTTAAAGAAAAGGTGCACCAAGTGCGATGGAGCCCATCTGGACATACTTCACGACAGTAACAGACGGCGCCCTTCACCTGCACCATCCAGCCGCAAAGCGAGCGTCATGTACATCGATCCCGCCAGCAGCAGTGGAGCCCGAGTACTCCTAAAAGTAGTGCGTGTGACACTAAGCTACCAGAATAAAGTCCTGGACACTTACGCCGTCCTCGATGACGGGTCAGAGAAGACCCTGCTGCTCGCCTCCGCTGCGGCCCAGCAAGGGCTGCGGGGAAGCGAAACCCAAATGACAATTCGGACAATAAGACGAGATTTGAAGACGATAAAGGGCGAGAATGTCTCATTCTCTATCGCAGCAAGCGGCCAGCCTGAGCGACGGTACCAGATTACAGACGCTTTCACCAGCCAAGAAATAGGACTGTCGCGGTACACATACCCCGTCGCCAAGCTGATGGAGAAATATGTACATCTGCGCAAGTTACCGATCCCGCTCATAGACAATGCTATGCCGACCCTGTTGATAGGCTCCGACCATGCAGACCTCATTGTCCCGATAGACCGGGTTCATACCGGACCCCGAGGCTGTCCTGCAGCAGTCGAGACCCGTTTGGGATGGACTCTCCAAGGCCCGCTCGCCAAATCTCTCAACCGAAGTACAGCCACTAGATGTCTCCACTCCCGAGTCACAGAGGGAGAAACCGCACTCCTGCAACACGTAGAGCGGCTATGGACCTTGGAACAAATGCCCTTTAAGAACGGAAAGAAAGACATTCGCTCTAAAGATGACATTTACGCCATTCACCTCCTCGAGACAGGGACCAAGAGAGTCCCGGTCAACGGCGTGTTGAGATACGCCACGCCACTCCTGCGGCGAGAAGGAATGCCTACTTTCCACGCCAAGACAGACGCCACAGAACGGTACCTGCTGAACACGGAGCGGCGCTTAGCCAAGAACCCCGCCCAAGAGAGCGTATACCGCGCTGAGATTGAGAAGCTCATCACAGCGGGACACGTCACAAAGATGGACATTAAAGAGGCTGACCAGACCACTGAATCGTGGTACGTGCCCCACCACAAGGTCCATCACAACGGTAAAGACCGCATAGTATTTAACTGCAGCTACCAGATCGGATCCCAAAATCTAAATAAAGAGTTACTGCCCGGTCCCACACTCGGCCCCTCCCTACTCGGCGTTCTACTCCGCTTCCGCCAGGAAAAGGTGGCCATCAGCGGGGACATTAAAGGAATGTTCCTGCAGGTGAGATTAGTAGAGGCGGACAAGCCCCTGTTACGGTTCCTATGGAGAGAGAAGCCAGGAGATGAGCACCCAGCCATCTACCAATGGGAAGTCCTCCCCTTCGGAACGACGTGCAGCCCCTGCTGTGCTACATTTGCACTACAGAAACATGTAGCAGAGGACCCAGCAGCGGACGAAGAGGTCCGACACAGCGTAAAGAACAGCTTCTACGTAGACAACTGTCTACAAAGCCTTTCAACCCAGGAAGAAGCCGAGGCTCTCCTGATTAAACTCTGCGCCTCATTGATCAAAGGCGGCTTTGATCTCAGGCAGTGGGCCAGCAGCGATCCGCAAGTACTGCGCAGCCTCTCCTCCGAGGACAAGGCAGCCAGCAGCGAGACCTGGATGGCTACAATCCCGGGAGAAGCCCAGGAGATGACCCTGGGATTGGTGTGGCGATTCAAAACAGATTCGCTTCACTACAGACACAAGCCCCTGACTATGGAGCAGGGAAGGCCGGCGGCGGCGCCGACCACCAGACGGAGTGTGTACACAACACTCGCCCGACAATATGACCCGCTAGGATGTATTCTACCGTACACCACCAGGGCAAAAATTATTGTACGAGCATTGTGGGACAAGGACCAGGGCTGGGACGACCCCATTCCCGCACACCTTGCATCCACCTGGAGAGAGTGGGAGATGGAGCTCCACTCACTCCCAGGCGTTAATATGCGCCGAAGCTACTTCCCACCCACGGTGAGGCCAGAGACATGTAAAATGGACTTACACGTCTTCAGTGACGCCTCAGAGGTCGCATACGGATCAGTAGCCTACTTGCGGGCCCAAGACCAGGGGGGAGAGATCTACACAGCATTTGTCCTCGCCCGCTCGAGAATAGCCCCACGCAAGCAACAATCTATCCCACGTCTAGAGCTCTGCGCAGCCCTAGCCGGAGCGCACCTAGCCACGCTCATCCAACGTGAGCTCACCATACCGGTGTCTAGAACAATCCTGTGGTCAGATTCCACGACGGTACTCGCCTGGATCAAATCGGACTCATGCAAGTACAAAGTCTTCGTGGGAGTCAGAGTCACCGAGATTCAAGACTTAACCGAAGAGTTAACCGGAGAAACAGAGTGGCGCTACGTTGATACAAAACAGAACCCAGCTGACGTCATCACCCGGGGGATGCCCCTGGATGACCTCACCCGTCGCAATGTCTACAGTGACGGCCCCGCATTCCTAAGACTCCCGGAAGGACAGTGGCCCATGCCTATCCCGAGGGAAGCAAGTCCAGAGGAGGTGGAAAATAAGAAGTCTGTGTTCTGTGGATTGAGCACCGTAGCCTCCACCGACCCTAACATAGACGATTGCACGTCCATAGAGAGTGCACAACAAAGAACATTCCTGCGGTACCACCCGGAGTGCAAGTCCCCCGCTGATATGTCAGCAGCTAACTACAAGGAAGCAGAATTGCTTCTACTGCAGCGAGCCCAGAGAGACTCGTTCCCCGATGAATTGGCCTGTCTACAGGGAGGAAAGCCCGTCCCATCCGACAGCAGATTAATTCATCTGGCCCCCGAGAGCGACGCTCATACCCTCATCAGAGTGGGTGGTCGCCTACGCAGAGCCCCCAATCTACCGGATGACATTAAATACCCGATCGTATTGAACAGCCGACACAAGGTCACAGAGCTGATTATAAAGAAATACGATGAGGATGTACATCACGCAGGAGCAGAAAGAGTCTTCGCGGAAATCAGACGTCGTTACTGGATCCTACAAGGAAGAGAGGCGGTACGACGCTTCCAGCGAATATGTCTAGACTGCCGCAAGTGGCGCGCACAGCCCAGCATACCAAGGATGGCTGACCTTCCTCCATGTCGCCTCCGAATCGGTGACAAGCCATTCCACTCAACGGGTATGGACTGCTTTGGCCCGCTGCACATAAAGAAAGGAAGAGGAACCGAGAAGCGGTGGGGTATTGTATTCAAATGCATGACCACCAGAGCGATACACATCGAGCTTCTCCCGACCATGAGCACAGACTCATTCCTTATGGCCTTCCGTAGATTCACATCACGGAAAGGAAGACCGTCTACCCTATTGTCCGATCATGGGACAAACTTCAAAGGCGGCGAAAGAGAGCTGAGAGAGAGCTTCCAAGCTATGGGCCCAGAACTTAAGACCCACCTCGCTCCAGCACAGGTTGATTTCCAATTCAACCCCCCAAACGCACCCCACTTCGGTGGCACTTGGGAACGAGAAGTGCGCTCCATAAAGACAGCCCTGTACGCAGTACTTGGGGCCCAGACTGTGGCGGAAGAAGTCCTAATGACAGTCCTCACGGAGATTGAGGGAGTACTTAACTCGAAGCCCCTCGGATATGTCTCCAGTGATGTGGCGGATATCGACCCAGTTACCCCCAACACACTCCTGATGGGGCGGCTAGATCCTGCATTACCCCAGACAATGTACCGGCCTGAAGAAGCGAACGGCCGACGAATGTGGAGGTACAGCCAAGTATTAGCCGACAAGTTTTGGAACAGTTTCCTACTGCACTACCTACCGTCTCTACAGACCCGCCAGAAGTGGGTAAAGGAGAGAGACAATTTGACAGAAGGAACAGTCGTCATGATTATTGATCAATCACTGCCCAGAGCTATGTGGCCGGCCGGCCGCGTAAGCAAAGTGATCACCGGTGCCGACGGCAAGGTCCGAGCAGCTGAAGTGCTCGTCCAGGGTCGCACTTACACCCGTCCCGTGGCGAGGCTCATAGAACTGCCTCGACTCCCAGACACAATCGATGATGACCATGACCCTACAACCCTATGACTTTGTGAAGTTGACTGACCCCTACAGCAAACCCTTATGTGTAAATAGACAACGCGATTAATCTGTCTCTGTTTAACTGATTAGGTCTGGGACCTATTCAGGGGGTGGCTGTTGTGAAGGGCCAGATTAAACCGAATATATATATTTATTTATATATATATATTTAATTGTATTTGTATATTCTCTAATATTCCCTGATATCCCTTGTATATTCCTTGTACAATATGCATTGAATATCCATTCTAGCCTACTGAACATCCCATAATAGTCTCCATTCTACTATTGGTCGAGACCTTGGTGCCAGGCTGCCATACCCCTCAGACCCAGTTCAAACGTACCGCTCCACATGTACGAACAAGTCCTAGTTCCGCGTAGGAATCTGGCTACCGCACCACTAATGGGACTATTTGTTCATAGTGCGTATATATACTGCGCTACTAAAGTAGGACTTCCTTTTCAGTCCAGTTTCTTACCCTCCAATAGAGTCACAGACGTAAAGCCTCCCCGCGACGCCACGTGTGGGAGTAAGGCCAAGTTCGCCTACCATCGGTATTGAGACATCGTGTATATTAATATTTGAATAGTCATATTTGGCACTATATCGTCGAGTTGGACGTAGTCTATTAAGCTAATAATAGTCTGTTAATATATAGTGCTTCGTGCGGTGAGAATACTACCGTAGTCAGTACCCCACCGTTTCGGGCAGAGAACTGGCTGCTTACCCAGGGTGGTTGACCCCATGTGAAGCTGCACCCGAGGAGCCCCAGAGCCGACGAGCGAGTGGACCTGTATACCGGATTATTCTACCGACGACAGCCCGCCTTCCCAGGCACGGATTATGCTTTGTATACTTTGATTATTCCATGGATAAAGACCCCCGACACTACCGTGTGTTGGAACCCCCCCCCCCCCTGGAGAGGACGCAAGGTGAGGAGACGCTCTGCAAGACGAGGTCGCTTCACGTCTCTCCCCCGTGGACCGGAGAGAGCCGGCCCACAAAGAGTCCACCTGCTTTCATCTGTGGTCCAAGGATCGCCGGCGCATTGAGCGGCACTACAGTGGGTTCACCTGGGATACCCTTGGCCGGACGAGGCAGCCGGATTCTACCCCCCCCCCCCTCCTACTCCTGTCGGCTTACAAGCGACCGGATTAACCCCCCCTTAGTGTATCTAGTATATAATCATTAAAGTATCATTGCTGTTATTCCTTAACTATTCCAGGTAGGGGTGCACCGATATATCGGTCGGGTATCGGTATCGGCCGATAAGTGCCTTGTTGACTGCTATCGGCCTATCGGCCGATAAGCTCAAATGTGCCGATAGCAGTCGCCGATAAATACCCATCAATTTGTGTAGCGTCAAAAGGCAAAAAAAAAAAGTTCACTCGCGCGATCTACCTGCACAACGCCCGCCGTCCCCCACACACACACACAATCTACTGCATCAAAGTAACTACTTATGATTAACAAGGCATTCGTTTTGTGGCATTAGCGTTATATAGTTAGTGTTACACGGACAATAACATCAGCATATTATTATTACCCATAGCAGCAAGGCATTACTCCGAGTCCGTTCATTAGCTCGGTTCCATTCCGTTGCTCATTCCGTACCCAACTACACATTCTGCAATCTGTTAATAAAGTTTTCAACCAGACAAATGTATAGAAAGGCTTTGTTTTATTATAACATTTGTTGCAGTAAAATCATTATGTCTCATTTGGTCATGCGTGGAGCGCCGGTCAGCTAACGTAGCTACGTCATTAGCTATTAGATGCAAGACTAACGTTACTGGTGAAAATGTGATTTGCGTTGGAATACTCCTTTGTCAACTTGCTGTACTTTGCTTGCAGGTCTGCAGTCATTATTGCTGCAATTATGAATAGCCGCAACTTTAGCCAAGGTAACGTTATGGCTAAACCTTTAACAATAGTTAACGCTAGCTTTCGGTTAGCTGTTCAATGCTATTAATAACACAACTCCCCGTCAACACCCTCTCTCGGGAAGATGGCATTTAAGAAAGTATCTGCTGTTAAAATGAAGTGTTACACGTTCAATAACAAGCATATTATTTACCCGAAGATAGCAGTAAACAAGGCATTACTCCGTTAGTACGTTCATAGCTCGGTTCCATTCCGTTGCTCATTCCGTACCCAACTACACATTCTGCAATCTGTTAATAAAGTTTTCAACCAGACAAATGTATAGAAAGGCTTTGTTTTATTATAACATTTGTTGCAGTAAAATCATTATGTCTCATTTGGTCATGCGTGGAGCGCCGGTCGGCGGGCCGGGCAGCTAACGTAGCTAAGTGTGTTCTGCTCTCGCAAACAGAATGCCCGGAAGTAGAAAAATTTATAAACGCTTGCCGATTGGTGGTAAGGACAGCAGGAGGTGGGTGCTAGCGGTCACCGGTGTGGCGTAATTGGCCGAATCGACTGTCAATCAAAATGGTTCCATTGCATTGGTTGAAAGCTCTGGTTGAGAGAATAGTATCCTGCTGCAGGCCGCAAGAATGGTTCCATTGCATTGGTTGAAAGCTCTGGTTGAGAAAATAGTATCCCTCTGCAGGCCGCAAGACGATACTGGGAGAGAGATAGTGATACCATAAACATATTTCTTGATGTTTCCTTTTTTTAAGTAAGTAAAGAGGCCTACAAATACAAACATACACATACAAATATACAGTAGTTTCATTAAAAAAAAAAAAAAAAAAAATGTAAAAAATTTAAAATTTTTTTTTTTTACAAATACTTATATACAAATATCGGTATCGGTATCGGTATCGGCCGATAGTGTTAGTTGAACAATCGGTATCTGTATCGGCGGCCAATTTTCATATCGGTGCATCCCTAATTCCAGGTCGTATATTTACCACCTGCGCCATCAGAGATTGGACATTCTCTATTGATATACCGACGAATACTCTTTGCCATAAAAGTGCATACTATTTCAATTCATAAATGTAATTAAGTGATTAAGTGCTTGCTCTACACACCATTGCTGTGTAGTAATAAACGCATACTTCGACTTCGTACATTTGTGTTGGATCCGTTTCATCTACGTGAGAGTGTTTATGATAATATATTTATGCCGTGTACTGGGTGGCCGAATATTAAGTACAAAGGTAGTGGTAGTAAGTATCATATCTAGTAATACAGTCAGGGAATTGTACCCCTCAGTTACAAATACCATGGTGAAAATTGAAATATTGATCCCAAATGTCGGCTAGGTGGCGCAGTGGGCAAGGCGCTCGCCACCAACGCAGGAGATGCTGGGTTAGAGCCCAGCTCTCGGCGTTGCTACCAGCTTGGCTGGTCGTTCATACTAATACAATTGGCAGTATTAGGGGGTGGGAAGCTGGTGGGTGGGGATCGGACGTTGTGGACAGCGACTTCTACAGGTCGGTTGGTCCGCCTGCGCAGTAGAATCAGGAAGCGACGAGGGCGACGTGTCCCTCCCACGCAGACCCTCGCTGCTGAGAGATCGCGCTGTGCAGGTGAAAAGATGCGACGGCTGCCTCCTCGAGTACCGGAGGGGACACGTGATGCAAGGCTTCGTCCACATTGCAGCCGGCTTGTGGGAGGCATGGCCTAACAACGTTCGAGACAGGGGAGGGTAGAATTGGACAATACGAAATTGGGGACGGGAGAAAAATGGGGAGAAAAAGTAGACGCATGGCGGGCAATAACGAATTATCACGTTTTTGGCGCACAATGTGTCAAGGCTTAGGCGCTAAGCCCAACCCATTGAATTAAGCTTGAATCTTATTGGCTAATAATGAGGTAATAGGACGAATAAACAAAAAAAATTGCCTAGTGTCAAAAAAGCCTCCAAATGTCAATCAAAATAATGCTACCAGCAGACTGCTGGGCTCAGTCAGTATGGGGCCGGGCTGCCTCAGGCTACGTTTAGACGGAGAGAGTCTGAACAGAAACCGAAAAGTCGTCTTCGGTCTCACTTTTAATTTTGCGTTTAGACTAGCGTTTTGGGATGGAATTCTGCGTGCAGATGACGCTGTAACGACGGAGACCCACTGTCACACGATTGGCGCATATGTCACATGACGTGCTGTGAAGACCCGCCCTACTCTGCCTCTGATTCGCAGACTGTGGGTGGGGAATGTGATTGGACCAAAGCAGAGTCACTCACAGACAGTGGGTCCAGTACTAATAGTTGTGATAGCCGCGGGACAGATTCTTGTGTATTTAAAAGTACTGCCAATGTAGCCTTCAGGTGATCGCCATGGATAGAATCAGACATGCTTTGTTTACGCTTCTAGGCTACTGGCGCATGCCTGTGATGTAAGCAGTACGCGCGACGAGAGCCTTGACAACCCTTTCGTCATCGTTTTATGCGGTTTGACAGTTTAGATCAGACCTGGGCATTGTACGGCCCGCGGGCCGCATCCGGCCCGCGGGATGATTCTGACCGGCCCGCGAAAGATTACATGATAATAAAAAAAAATAAAAAAAAAATAAAAAAAATATATTTTTTTTAATATTTTTTATTTTTATTTTTTTTATACTTATTTTTTTTCATGTCAACGTTCACACGCACAATATACGCTTAGGAGACATGCTCAGAAGATGTTGGTTCTCTTTGGATCCACCTACATATGTGTACAGACATTCTCAGTCATGACATTTAGTCCAGGTACAGATCCTCTCTCACTGATGAACATCTGGCAGCTTTGCTTCGCATCTCCACCTCAGACATGCAACCTGACTTTGATGGACTTGTTAAAGCTCAACAGAGACTGGATTTCTCACACTGAATGAAACAAAAAAGAACTGAAGAACACTAAAATGTGGAAATATAACAAGTGAAATGGGACACTTGATATATTTTTTTCTTAAATGTTTAATATAGGCATGTAAAGTAAAAAAGGCTACAAAACGGGGACACTTTTCTTTACACAGTTCAGTGACATGTCTTGTTTATTTTTGCTATAAGATGATGTGATGTCTTTAGAAAGCTAAGAAAATCCTTGTTTCAATAGAAACAATAGAAACTCGTTATTCATGTTTCACATTTAGTTTATCATTTTGGAAATAAATTCTATTTGAATAAATGATATTTTTGAAAGCTAACCTCACCTTTTAATTGCCAAATAATAACATACACTCTTACCAGGGGTCAAAACAATGCCATTTACTGCTTTTTATATAGAAATAAAATGTATATTATGCATAATTGAGTTTGGAATTTTGGCCCGGCCCCCCAACATATTTTCAGTTGCTCATTCGGCCCCCGGGGGAAAAATAATTGCCCACCCCTGGTTTAGATGATAGCGCAAAGGTTTATCGTTTCTAGGAATTCCACCCTGGAAGGTGGTCTCACTTTTTTACGGTTTCACCCCGTAAAAACGCTGTTTCCGTATAAACGAAAGGCACATCCGAAAAAATATTTTTGCGGATTCACCTGCTAGCGTTTCCGTCTAAACAGGGCCTCAGTCAGTGACAGTTCGGTTAATTTCTCCAGGAGGGAGAAAATTATTATAACACAGAGATGAAAAATTATGATGTTTGTATTATTGTTAACTATAAAAAAATATATATTTTATTTTTTTAAATATTTTATTTGTAATTTAATTATTTTTTTACTGTTTATATTTTTGGGGAAGCTTGGCTTCCCTTGGCTCCCATGAATATTTGCCACTGGCCGGCACAGTAGCACGCACACATGCATACATGCACACACACACACACACACACACACACACTAGTATGCACACATGCAAACATGCACACACACACACACACACACACACACACACACACACACACACACACACACATACTGCCTATGTGGCCATGCCAACTGCAGCTAAGGAGCAGCAGGCTAACAAACGCTTTCAGGCACATTTGCAGGCACTTGGCCCACTGATGAGACTCTTAAAAGCTTCCGTTGCTAAGGCAGAACCACTCTGTAACACTCTCTCGCCCTCTCTCGCTCTCTTTCTTTCTTTCTTTCTTTCTTTCTTTCTTTCTTTCTTTCTTTCTTTCTTTCTTTCTTTCTTTCTTTCTTTCTTTCTTTCTTTCTTTCTTTCTTTCTTTTGTTCTTTCTTTCTTTCTTTCTGTATGTCTCTTGCTCTCTCTCGGTCACAGCATGTAGGGCTGCTGAGTCCTGTTCACCAGAACCTCTCCCGTATCTTTGCTGTCGCTCCCTGACTTGCCCCAGCACTCCATTCTTCAATGAAACTTAATATCACAGGACTGTATTTTGGCTTATTTTCACCCTGGCGCCGCCAAAGCCAGGTCAGGCTTCCCTTAACAGACTGACAGCCGGGCTTAACTCATTCTGCGCCGGGCCTATATGACCAAATTAGGGCTAGCACGCCAGCGCTTTAATCAATGGGAGGATGGGGAAATTTGTGAGTGCTTAAAATATATCTTAAATTATGGGTCTAATACTCCCGTCGCTTATCAATGACTTGCTTGCAGTCAACATGTACGAAACGGATTGTTTTTTCATCTGTTTTGAATACAAGTATAGTTTTGGAGATTTTGCGATAATAGCCCTTTAGTGGAATACACAAAACACGTTGTAATTTTTCGGCTGATTTATGAATCGTTTTCAAATAAACGCTAGATTATCGATAGTATGGGCGGTCGGGTGGCGTAGCGGAGATTGCACTCGTCACCAATGCAAGAGGCTGCGGTCTCGACTCCCGGAGTCAGCATTGCCCTGCGGCTTGGTCCGGTCGTCATACTAACTCGTTTGGCTGAGTTAGGGGGAGGGAAGTCGTGGGTGGTAATCTGGCGTTGTGGACAGTGACGCCTACAGGTCAGGTCTGGGCGCCTGCTCAGCGAAAGGCAGGAAATGGTGAAGGCAGCGTGACCTCCCACGCGTTACGCTTCACCAATGAGAGTCCTCGCTGCCAGGTGAGAAGAGAGCCACTGGCTGTCTCCACATGTGTCGGAGGAAGCATGTGGTGGACTTCAGGGTTCCCTTGTACCGACCAGTAGGAGGAACATGCGCACAACAACCAGGTAGGGGAGGGGGGGAATTGGCATAGCGACTAAATTGGGATGGGGAGAAAAAATAGAAAATCAGGCGGAGAAAAACAAGATAAAAAAATAAAAATAAAAGATTATCGATAGTATGTGTCCTTATGCACGATACAAAAGCGGGCTGAAAATCGCTTATCCGTGCCTTGCTCAGCGCCAACGGCACGCACACACACACACACACGTTGTGATCGCTATGAAAAAAACATCTGATTAACCCAAGACTGGTAACATAGAGTCCTTACCTCACATCAGATGTTCTGCAAAAAGATTACGGTAATCCAATTCCTGATCGCCATTCCAAATATCGATCGCGTCCATTGATCCAACGTTATAGTCCAAAACACATAATCCACGCTGCTCCCAGTCCCCCCAGTCAACTTGGTACAACGATACTGCATGCCCGAGAAGCAAAACCCGGACCGGACTTTTTTTTTTTTTATGCACATCCCCAGCCAATCCAATCCAATGATGTGCAATACCATCCGGGAGACGATAGGCGGCGGTATTTGCCCTTTTGCGAGCTCAGACCCATTCCCAACGATAACATCAGGCTGGATGGATGAAAATGAATGGATATCGCTAATAAAAGAAATAATGATTAAAACCCGACTATACTCATGATTGGCGCTCAAGCGATGGCGAGTTAACCCGACTATCATCGTGACTGGCATTGAATGAGTTAATGGGCTTAATCTGGCGTGTGAGCAAATGCATGCAGAACGCTAGCAAAACAGCCTATTGCCAATCTTTTCTGTAAGACCATTCCCTACAAACTAAACTATACCAGTGGAGAAATGAGCCAGACGCATTTCAGAGCTTCTTCTTAGCCGCAAAACCCCACGTCCCTTGTCCCCCTTCACCTGCAGGCTAGTGTTTAGTAAGTTAGCTCACCCGATAACTGACCGGGAGCCATTTATTTTTCCATTTCGGCGACTTGAGCTCCGTTAAGCGCCTCTCTGGCTTGAAGGGCCACAACACCCCTCCAGCTTTGTTTGTTCTCTCCACTGAACCTTGCACCAGCAGGGGCAGGATCTGGAGAGAAACATGGCTAATGGGCTAACTGCTAACAACAGAAACAATATGAGGGAGAGATGGAGAAAGAAAGAGAGAGAGAGAGAGAGAGAGAGAGAGAGAGAGAGAGAGAGAGAGAGGAGAGAGAGAGAGAGAGAGAGAGAGAGAGAGAGAGAGAGAGAGAGAGAGAGAGAGAGAGAGAGAGAGAGAGAGAGAGAGAGAGACACACACAGAGAGATGGAAAGAGACACACAGAGGGAGGGAGAGAGACAGAGAAAGAGAGAAACACACAGACAGATGGAGAGAGACACACAGAGAGGAAGGGAGAGAGACAGAGAGGGGAGAGACCAAGAGAGAGAGAGACACACAGAGATATGGAGAGAAACAGAGGGAGAGAGACAGAGAGAAGGAGGAGAGAGACAGAGAAAAAGAGAGACACAGAGAGAGAGAGGGAGAGAGCAGAAAGAGACAGAGAGAGAGAGACACAGAGATGGAGGGAGAGAGACAGATAAAAAGAGAGAGAGAGACAGAGGGAGGGAGGGAGGGAGGGAGAGAGGCAGAAAAAGAGACAGAGAGAGAGAGAGAGAGAGAGAGAGAGAGAGAGAGAGAGAGAGAGAGAGGGGGGAGAGAGAGAGAGACAGAGAGAGACAGAGAGAGAGAGAGAGAGAGAGAGAGAGAGAGAGAGAGAGAGAGAGAGAGAGAGAGAGAGAGAGAGACAGAGAGAGAGAGGGAGAGACAGAGAGAGAGAGAGAGAGAGAGAGAGAGAGAGAGAGAGAGAGAGAGAGAGAGAGAGAGAGAGAGAGAGAGAGAGAGAGAGAGAGAGACAGAGATGGAGGGAGAGCACCAGGAGGAGGCCCACCTGACAGAGAGAGTGAAGTCTCCTGGGTTGCTCTTGCTGGGTCTGGCCAGGAAGCTGCCGTGGACGCCTCTCGTCAGGAGGAGGTGCTCTGCCTCAATGCCGGTGATGTTAGGGTGGAACCACCTGGACAGAGAACAAGACGAGGAGGGAGAAATACAAGTTATTTCAAGAGAGGAAAGCGGGGAAATGTTTCAAATGGAAAAAGTGTTAGTGATAAAATACAAGAATTCGCCCTACAACGGTCATGAATGTGCACACCAAATATTAGACCAATGATGAGAAGTCCTGAGTGTGTGTGAGAAAACTGCTCTCATCAGGTTGACGGAAACATAGAAGAATTGCCCACTTTCATACATTGCTCAAATTTGTGTTGTTCAAAACAAAGAACTCACAGGTTTTGCTAGATAAAACATGATCTTTTTAAAAAGAGGATTAGAATACAATTATTATTATATATATATTGTTATGCCTGTACAATGAAAACCACCATTTTAGGACAGTTGTGGAATGAAGGACTTCATTCAAAGTTGCACTTGGAAACACAAAAAGGCAGAAATTAGCCGTTGATGGTTCCAGTGTTAAGATGAAAAATGGCACAAAACGTTCTAGCCAATCTGCTGCTATCGTGCTGCTAACTGATTTGATTTAATCATTGATTGAGTGTCTTATATGTTGACTTATATGTTTTTTCTACTGCTTTTTAATGAACTTTGAGATATTTTATATGAAGATGAATATGAATATACATTTTTGTTTATATTGTACCCTTTCTAGTTGCACTGCTGACAATAAACTAATTATTTCTTTTTTTAAGATGATGTTTTCAGGCTGAGCACCATATTAATACAATTATATCTCAAATTATTATTATAGCAGAGTTCCTAATGTATGACTACAGTATATGTACTTTTATTGCAATGGACTCCTGTTCAGGTTCAAATAGGTTCAAATGTTTGGCCTGGAGGTTTTCTGGGTGGTCTTTGACATGCTCCGTGCTCCCGACCTCGTGTTACACCAACCCAATTAATTAGGTCACGACGAACACATAAGCTTGTCTAAACGGCAGGGGGGAAATGTTGATTTATTTAGCATGGTTGCTGAGGCAAATATCTTTGTGAATTGTGATTGTATTTATGTGATGGATCACGGTTTATGTGGGGTTTATTTTAGTTTATTCTAAGGTGCTTTGGCTTTATTTAGTCTTTCTGTGAGGGACAACTGTCTATTTCGTCTTTCTGTGAGGGACAGCTGTCTATTTCGTCTTTCTGTGAGGGACAGCTGTCAATCACTGGCCTCTGCAGTTAATTGCCATGCGGCATGGGAGGTGTGTGGGCTTGATTGCCACCTGATTGGTGCCTTCCCTTGTGCCTCCCTAGAACTGCTGACACACACTGGGTTTAGGAGATGAAATGATGGCTCATGTTTAAAGCCATATAATTTTAACTGTTTACTATTTTTAAAACTTTTTTTTCCCCATGATTAACAGTAATAGCATAATCTCAATATATCTCTCAACAGATTACTCATATTTCGGAATTATAACCACTCAAATCTGTGTTTGTTTGATACAACGTTTTTTTCCATCGGAAAAAAAACGGATAAATGTTTTTTTTACCATATTTCTACACATTTCCGCCGCAACATTACTCGACGAAATATCTCGACGAAATACCTCTGAATACGAATTAAAAAAAAGATTAAAGATTCGATGACTAGTTCGGCCAGAAACGGCTTTGAGGCGAAGCGTTACTAAGCGCTCATAAATACCTAAATGTCCTGCGGGCGCTTCGAAGTGGTTATGCGGCTGGAATCTTGAACTCTGGTCGCTGGTGGGAGGAGGACCAGACGTGCTCCGTGCAGTACACTTCCTCGTTGGAGCGCGCCGGCTATGGGGGGCTCCTGTTTCAGCGTATGGCACGCTGTGGACTACGGGGTCCGGTTCGCATCTGGTACTGTTTTGAAAATCCACTCGCTCCCCCCCCCCCCCCCACCACCCCAAACCATGTATCCGCAGTTTCAATCACTGGAAGCCCGTCACAGCCTCTCTCACCCTCCCCTGAATTGTGGCAAAGTTATCTGTAGAGCGATTACGCCACCATGTGTTTTACATCGGTAACAGCACACCCTAACGTTAGTCTGTGTCATTAGGTTGTGGAATATGCAAAGGTTTGGTAAATATATCGAGAATTTAACGAATGAGAGCAGATTTAAAAATGGTTAAAAATGCCGTTTTAACATGGGAGCGGATGGGAGTAGAAAACATGACCAGGGGTAAACAAGGCACTAAATACTATAACTATTTTTCTAGAGTGTTTCATATTATAAGCTTTTGACACAATGAACATAAAATGAAGATATTTTCCCAATTTCATGAAATAATAATAGTAGAGGAGTGTCCCACGCTCATGCTTCTAGGGTTTTCTCTGTCTCTAGTGCTATTGTTTTTCTTGTTGTTTTCAACCGCTAGGCATTGGTGGTTATTTTGGGATTTTTACCCAGTTATTTTATACTGGTGTTTTGTGTTTCCTACAGTTTTTATTTTTATATATTTTATTCTTGTGTTTCCCCCCTTCAAAACAGTGTTCCAGGGACTACATTTTCCTCAATTTGTTTATTCAGCTATGAAATATGCCATAGTATGTTTCACTCCTTCATTTCACTTCAGTGATTTAATCCACTAATCATCTAGTTTATAATGTAAATAGGAAATAAAAAAGCGAAATAGTCAAATATGTATCAACCTGTACAATTCTGATGAATTTCTTTCCTTTCGGAAAAGAGCATCAGTAAACTTCAAAAGGTTTGCTCGCACACTAAAACCGCATCTAACTCTCTCCACGACCCATCCTGCACTGAGATTCCGTCTCTTCAACACGCAGATCTGATCTGAAACCAAGTTGTGACGTAGCGGGTGACAGTATATAAATTTTGACCAATGTGCAAATGTATTTTCTTTTGTGGAAAGATTAAAAAGTGGGGAAATAAAACGATGATCGTGATCATACAAAACAATCGCGATTATCTCATACAGTAATCACGATCACGCAATCATTTTATTATGGCAGCAGTCCTATCTATCGTCTACTAGTACATCACTCAGCGATTAATTGACTATGTTGTTTAATCACTCGTATGCATAATTGCATTATTAACTACTATAATATGATCTTGATTCTAGCTGTGCTTGAGCACACATTCTCTTTCCCCCGAATCTGCAGGAGCGTCTGGAGTGTCTGTATGATAACAGTGAATAAACACAGGCTGTGTCTTCTACATTTGGAAGGGAAGGACACTGAGGTTTACAGTACACTTCAGCCCTCCGGCTAATGATTACTTGTTACTTCCCGTGTTGTGTAACAGCGTGCAGGCAAATATTTATCCCAGCTACTTCTCAGGTATGCCACAAACACGCACAAACACGCACACACACACACACACACACACACACACACACACACACACACACACACACACACACACACACACACGCACACACGCACAACACTGACTGATTCACTTCTCTACAGGTTACAGTAAAGCCCTACGGGGGAAGTCCTCGCTTAGTATGTGAGTGTCTGAAACTGTCACTCATCAAGACCACGCCATATTCATCAAAAGTCACCGACGTGCTTTTTCTGTCTAGCTGTAAAGGAACACGCCAACATTATTGGAAATGCGCTTACCGCCTTCTCCAGAGTTAAACAAGAAGATATATACCAATTTCCTCTCTGTACTGTATGTTCAGTAGAAAGCTATCCGGGGGGGGGCAGCTCCCGTAGCTCACCGCATATCTCGGCGCTATTTCTGCGTCGGGGAAAACCGTGCTCGTCACGGATCTGGGGGACACGAGTTCGATTCCCGGACCCGCCGTCATTTCTCAGAATGTCTTCCCCTGCTCTACATCCCATTTCAACCTGTTTCTGTCGGTCATGCTTGACCAGAAAAAGCGATAAACGCTAAAAAATAAAGGTTAAAAAAAATAAAAATAAAGCTATCCGGCTGCAAGCGGATAAGGACAGGCTAGCCTAGCTGTTGACCAAAAGCACCTCTCCCAGAGTTTTAAGCTAGGTTAGTGGTCTGCGTTTCCATTAATTTGTGCTAAACTAGGCTAGCTTGCAGCCGGATAGCTTTCTACTGAACGCACAGAGGACGTTGGTATTATCTATCTTCTTGTCTTGACTCTGGAGAAGACGTTAATCGAATTTCCCATAATGTTGGTGTGTTCCTTTAATAGGTACTAGGTAGATCATGGCACTACTACCAGTCGGCAGGGTTAGCCACACATAGGCTACTATGTACACTATCACAGTAGTTGTATGACACACATTTATAGCATTGCAAACGGTAGAAGATGGAAAATTGGAAGAAGATTGGAACAAGATGCCCACTTTGAAAACATCTACATGTACACAATCCTACCTGGAGGGGAGAGAACAGATGGTAGAGGTAAACGGTACTCTATCCCCCCCCCTCACAGTGAGCTGTGGTGTTCCACAAGGAAGCATACTAGGACCGCTACTCTTCCTAATTTATGCAAATGACATGTCGTCAGCCTGTGACTGCAACTTGTTCCTGTTTGCGGACGACTCAGCCCTGCTGGTCTCTGACAAGAACAAATTGCAGGTTGAAAAAACCCTCAGCACGGAACTAGGCAAAATCTGCATATGGCTCGCTGATAACAAACTATCATTACACATGGGCAAAACAGAGTCCATTCTCTTCGGTTCAAATAACAAACTCAGCAAGACCGACGGCTTCTCAGTTACAGTGGGTGACAATATTGTCACAAGGAAAGACGAAATTACCTACCTGGGTTCCATCCTAGAGGCAAATCTTTCCTGTGACAAAATGGCATCCAATGTAATAAAAAAAGTCAACCAACGAACTAGATTCTTGTACCGGATCTCCTCTCTGGTAAACAAGAATACCCTGAAGACTCTGGCAGGAGCACTCATTCAAGGGTACTATGACTATGCGTGCACCTCATGGTACCAAAGCACCTCAAAGGCGCTTAAAACAAAATTACAAACATCACAAAACAAACTGGTCAGACTACTACTTGACCTGAACCCCAGAACCCACCTCACCCCTGCCCACTTTGACAACCTAGGATGGCTTAGAGTAGACGACAGAGTACAGCAACTTGCAATGGGCCTGGTCTTCAAGATACACTATACGACCGGGGTGCCCATGTACATGTCAAAATACTTCCCAAAGGTCAGTGAATACCACAACCACTACACCAGAGGAAGCTCAACAAATCATGTTAAACCCAGATTCGGCTCAAACAAGGGACTAAACACGTTTCGCAATTATGCCACAACAATGTGGAACGCCCTACCCAAAGCTGTAAAGGAATGTGAATCCCTGCCCACATTCAAAACCGCTCTTAAAGAGCACCTACGGGAGGCTGCAATTCGAAACTGGCCACCGTAAATGCCCAAAACCCCCACCACCTCCTAATAGACAGTCTCCTCCCCACCGCATGTATATATTCCCTCCCCGCCGTATGTATATTTCCCTCCCACCCACCCACCCCCTCCTAATGTACAGTCCCCTCCCCATCATATGTATATACTCTGTCAGGATCTAGGGGTAACAGTACTGTATATTTGAATACCGCTTATGTCACAAATGTATCAGTACTAAATACCTATATGTCCCTATGCCATAAATGTCATGTATGTTGTGTATGTCATAAATGTCTATATGAAATGAAAATGGGGGACCCTGATGGAAACAAGACAAACGTCTTTCTCAGGTCTGCATCCCCTTAACAATTGTATGTATTGAGCCGTACTGTATTGTACCCATTCTGCAATCTGTTAAATAAAGTTTTCATTCATTCATTCATTCATTCATTCATTCATCATTCATTCATTCATTCATTCATTCATTCATTCATTCATTCATTCATTCATTCATTCATTCATCCTTTCCAAGGAGCACTTTCAAAGCCAATAGAGAGGCACTTGTCTCGTCAACTGGCAGTCAGCTAGTTGGTGACAAGTGGCTCCCAATGCCAAGTGAATTATTCTACAATATAAAGTGGATTGATTTACAGTACGTTTTTGGTTTTGCATCAGTTTCTGCGATGTCTGATCAAGTAAAGACCTGTTTACATTTGTAGGTACTTCCGTTTGTGTTTAATAAAAGACCAAGTTGGGTCATTTGAAGCCTGTAAAACTCAAATGTATGATGTCATCAAGTATCAAATCTGAAACGGCTCCATAGACAATGAATCGGGAAATATGGTAAAGGTGACACTGAGAGCACCCAAGGGAATGTTCTTTTTTTTTAAATTATTATTATTGATCCCCTCGATTTTCTCCCATCCCAATGTTAGTCGTATGCCAATTCCCAATCCCCTTCCTGGTCGCTGCGCACTTACCCCCCACAGTCAGATCATCTGGGAGAGTGGAGGCTATTACGTGCTTCCTCCGACACACGTCCAGCCAATCAACCGCTTCTTTTCACCTGGCAGCGCGGATCCTCCCTGAGAGGGCGTAGCATGTGGAAGGATCACACTATCCCACTCAGGTCCTATCCGCGCTTAGCAGGCGCCCCGACCGAACTGTAGGAGTCGCTGTTTACAACGACCCGGACCCACCCCGCCAGCTTCTCCCACCCTCTAATACAGCCAATTGTATTAGTGTGAACGGCCAGCCAAGCTGGTGACAACCCCGGAGCTGTGAGCTGGATTCGAACGCAATCTCCGCTACGCCACCTAACCGCCCACCCAAGGGAATGTTCTGAGTATATGGGTACATATTTAGTTCCAGAACTGATAACACCACTATAGAATAAAGCTCATTTGGGTATAAAAACTCAAATAAACATTCTGTGGGTCCACAAAATCATCCTCCCATTCATTGTCTATGGAGCAGCTCCAAACTTTCTGGCTTTACAAGAGAGTAGCTCATGTGCTCCGATATTGATTGAACTTTCCTAGACGACGGAAACAACATATTTGAATTCTTAATTTGGGTGGCGTTCCGCTTTAATGGGGGGGGGGGGGGCATCGGCGCAGAACCAGCAGCAGAAGTGAGTGTGCAAAGGCTGTAACGTAAGTCAGAATGGATTCGGAGCGCGTATTTAAGCAGGGATCATTGGGTTAAAGCTCCCTAACTACTGTGCGGCCTGGCAGGCTAATCCAACGCTCCATTAACCACTTTGGGGCCAATTTCCAGGGTCAAGCCAGGAGGGCTTGTCAAAAAAAGAAAATGTCTCGACACGAAACTGTAGACGTACAGTAACACACGGTTAAGTGTTTCCAGGTAGTGATGCAGAGAGATGGGAAAGTGGTGTGAAGGATCCCTGTGCTTTGTGTTGTGGGTCAGGAAGGGTTGTAGTTGTAGGGGAACTGACAAGGTTATGATCGTGTTGGTGTTCTTCCTGCTCTAATGCACTTAATAGCAGGACGGAACAGCTTCTGTTGAAATTCAAAAGGTCTTCTGACAAATATGGGTACAGTTACTGAAGCGTTTTTAGAATGCACACTCGTAAAAAAGGTGTGCTGTGTTATCCCCAACTTAACACAAACGGGTGTGTTCAGATTGTGTTGCTATTAACCCTCCGAGACCCTAGAGTGAAGATCATATGAAACTAGACGACCGAAGGAATCCATTTGTACCAACTATGTCACGCAAGCTTGTAGGAAAGGGAGCTAAACAATGCTCCTAAGTTAGGCAACATTTTGGTGACGGAAAAACTGTCATGGACATTTTCAAAGGGGTCCCTTGACCTCTTACTTCAAGATATCTGAATGAAAATCTGTCCTATGTCCTATGGGTATCCCATGCAGTTTTGGGCAAAAACAATGCATATTCTTGCCTATACTAAAATGCTGTATTTGAATGTTTCTGCATAGAGGGGTCCCTAGACTTGGAATAGCATGAATTGGGTATGAGTGGAACGCTGAGACTCTTCTGGATCCAATGAGCCCAATTGTATCCATGTGTGATGATGTTAGTCCCCATAGTAGCCGTTTCATTGTAGTGAGATAATCTTCTGAAACTTGACCTCACTGTATAAAATGACATATTATATTATTACATTATACCTCTAGGATAATCAGAACCTCATGGAACTTTACAACCACAAACTAGAGACCTATGGCATTCAGAGGGTGTATGCCTTTTCTAGGTACGTATATTGACAATAATGGGGGGTTTCTGAGCAATTTTCAGAACAGAAGTGCTTGGCATCCAGTCACCGAATGATTCTTACAGAAATCTCCAAATGTAAAAGGTTTTGGATACCAAATCACAGCACAAATGTTCTATGGTGTTCTTCAAGGTCTTGGTGTCTTAATTAATGTGGTATTTTGGACCATGTTTATAAATTCTTGAGTGGTAAAACTTTGCACCAAATCTGTGTAACAAATGGTATCAACTCAAACATTACTGCGATGTAACTGTGTAACTTATGAGACGTAACTGAATAGCCATCATACACTTCCATCATAATGTTCTAAGCCCTTGTACACTCTAACCTTTCAAAATCTGAATAGGTGTACCATAGCCTATTAATAATAGCCAAAACATAGTTTATTACAGATTCATCTCAAATGATTCATTCATCTGCTCCTCACCTACAAGTCCCTCGCCCCCCGATACCTGTCTGATCTCCTCCACCAGCACACTCCATCCCAGAACCTACGATCCTCTGATCTAGGTCTCCTCTCCATCCTTCGCACCAGGTTACAGACTTTTGGGGACAGAGCCTTCAGCGTGGCGTCCCCTACCCTCTGGAACTCTCTCCCCCCCCGAAATCCGCAATGCCCCAACCCTGGACACCTTCAAATCTGCTATAAAAACACACCTCTTCACCAAGGCTTTTCCCCATCAGTTAGTTTAGATTAGATTAGGTCCATTATCCATTATCCCTTCCCTCATCCCCTTTCCCTCCCCTATTTCCCTAGCCCTATTTTTTGTCCTGATTGTGAAGCGACCTTGGGTTCTATGAAACGCGCTATATAAATTGTATCTATTATTATTATTATTATTATTATTATTATTATTATTATTATTATTATTATTATATTATTATTATTATTATTATTATTATTATTATTATTATTATTATTATTATTATTATTATTATTATTATTATTATTATTATTATTATTATTATTATTATTAAAGGGGAACTATTTTACTATTTCTTTCACTATTTGGGCACTTTTACACAATTCCTGTGAGTTTATGGAACACCTCTGTAATTTTTTATTTATTTTTTATTCATTGTTTTGTATTTCTAATGAAGTCCTCAAAAACAGCATTTTTCTACCTCAAGATCTTAAGCCGTTTTGAGCCTGGGCACCTAAACCACTGCCTCGCCTGAACATCATCATGCAGCCGAGTCTCTCTGACATCACAAATCAGCACATGTTCAGATGACTCAGTTCAGTGAGGGTGAATATTGTGAGAGGAGAATTGGAAGAATGCGCCAATATGAGAATTAGAGACATAGATCATATTAATATAAGTCCACATAGCTAGGAAACAATGCTAAACACTGAAGCTTTCAGATGATATCACCACTACTATGTGGCATCTACTGTTGACCTTCTATCTCCCCCTAAAGACCCCCCCCTAAGGTCTCTAAGGGTTAACACATGCTGTGTTTTTCAAGATACAAGTAGGAGAGAGTTAAAGAATATAAATATCTGGACGCCTGCACAGCAGACAGGAAATGGCGGGGGTAGTGGGAGCCTCCCACACGTTACACCTCGCCAATGAGTCCGCGCTGGCAGGTGAAAAGATGTGACAGGCTGCCTCCTCGTGTACCGGAGGGGACACGTGATGCAAGGCTTCTATCCTCCCTACAACCGGCCAGTGGGGGGCATATGAGAGCAACGTTCAAGACAGGGGAGGGGAGAATTGGCACAGCGGGTAATTGGGATGGGAGAAAAATAGAAAAAGAGGAGAAAAAGTGGATAAAAAAAAAGAATATATCTGGGCATGTGGCTTGATGAGAAATTAGTTTCTGTATAAAGCCATTATTGATGATCACCGACCATACATCACTTCATTGCTCAAATAAAACTCTGGACCTTATCTCTTTGGCGAATGGTGATTGGCTTATACACTTAAGGTCCACAGAGTTAGCACTGAATTAGGAAAATCTGCTTTTAGCTTCTGTGCCCCCCGACACATGGCATGTTTTGCAATGCACTTTAAAACTCAATACATTATATCCATTGGTCAGTTTAAATCTTTAATATCCAACAGTCTGGAGTTGTTTTTAATTATTTAAAATGTTTAAATTGATTGACTTTTCTGTTTCTGACTTCACTGTTCTTGTATTTATTATGTGCTGTATTTCTCAACGTCATTGTGAATCTCAATTATCTTTTGAGATTAAATAAAGATTCAATGAGTGAATGAATGAACCCACACATTTATTTAGGGGAGTGTAGGCGGACCTAAACATTCACTAAAGGCTAAAGAGAAACACCAGTGGAGAGTGACCACAGAGTGATCTTCAATTAATTCAGTACAGTTTCACAAGGGTTCCTATACCCTACACTGCCTACAGCATCCTATGTGGGCATGTACATCAATCTCAATACAATAACCTATACCCAGGGAGCAAATGGGGTAACCTCGGTGGAAAGAGGAGCCGATGATGACTACTGACATGAATGATTCAACAGGAGTGGGAGAAAAGAGACTTCTTGACACTGACATTTATAGAAACAGAGTGAGTCATGGAGCACATGCGTTTCAGAAGTGCCCCCCTCGGCACGTCACAAAGGCTTATTATTGATAAATATAACAGAGATGAGCACATGCACTGAGTGCCGACTCAACAACGGGGGCCTTTATGCAACTCACGCAGTGCGATAATTATCTGAAAAAAGCTTTCACGTGTACAAGGGGTGGGTTGGGGGGGCATCTTTCTGTTTCTGTTTTGGTTTGCTTGTATGACACAAACCCATGACACTGAGATAAAAATAATCACTTGTGTGTCGCGGCTGTCGCCTCACATGTTCTGGTGATGTCCTCAGAGCGGGCAGTGCTGTGTGCCTTGCCTGCTTGAAGGGAACACTACTGTGGTCACGACTGCAGACAGGCTGGAATTCCAATTGACTCTATGATGACGATGTCGGCCCTTGTGTTCTGCTCCGTCCTGTTCCGTCAAGAACAGTAACCCGCTATTCTATGCAATTTTATTTCTATATGGGGTGGGATGTTTTGGGCCCTTAATGTTGTGGGTTTGGTGGTCGCGGTCTCGGGCTGGTGGCGGCCCCTGGTTCGGGGTCTTGGGGGGTCGGAGTGTTAAAGAGGCATGATGCTCTGACTCACTGGGGCTAGTCTCTGGGCCGTGGGGGCCCCGGGTTCAGGGTCTCGGGGAGTCGCTCCCTGGGATGCTGGACTTGGGATTCTCGTGGACCGGGGGCCTGGCTATCGGGACTCGGGCGGGTGGGGGCTCGGCTCTATGTGCGGTGGACCTAGGATGTGGGGGTCCTGTTTCTTGGGTTGGATGGCAGGAGTGGGTGGACTCTCCTTGGTGTTCTGATCTGCTGAGCTTCGCCTAAATTGTATGGATGTAGCCTATATATATATACACAAAAAAATATTTATTTTTATATTATTTATACTATACTGCTTTATCGATTTAATTTAATTTGATTTAATTTAATTGTCTTGTCATTATTGTTATTATTATTATTATTATTATTATTATTATTATTATTATTATTATTATTATTATTATTTTATTATTATTATTATTATTATTATTATTATTATTATTATTATTATTATTATCGAAGTACTTGTTATGGTTTGTAACCGACCCCAATCGCACAACACAAGACAGGTATGATGGTTTGCCAAGAAACAGATATTTATTGAGAGACAGGGAAAAAAGGGCACTGTCCCTTTAAGGGAGAACACAAATACAGGAATATAACAAGAGGGGAAAAACTAGGTGCCTTTAAGAGGCGGGCAGGAAAAGGGAACACTAAGGGAAGGTTAATGAACGCTAGGGGAAACATTAAAGGAACGCTAGGGGAAGGATAAAGGAACAGAGGAAACAGAGACTAGGAGATGTCGGGACAAGGAGAGCTAGGGAACAGGAGAACTGGGGACTAGGAGAACTAGGGACAAGGAACTAGGTGGAACTAGAAGGGGAGGACTTGGGACCAGGAACTAGGTGGAACTAGAAAGGGGAGAACTAGGGACAGAGGGGACTAAGGCCCGCGGAGGCGGGCTGGGGACAGGGAGGAAAGGGAGGACTGGTGGGAAAACATCTGGGCCGCTCTGCAGAACAGAGGAGAGGGTTAATATTCAAAAGGGAACAAACAGAGCAGATGCAGAACAGTCCAAATAAACAAAGTAACAAAGTAATAATATCTTCGTGTGACAAACACACAGGGGGAGATGTAATGTCCAAAAGTACTATCTAAGTGAGAACAAAAACAGAGTGGGAGATGAAATGTCCAAACTACTAACTAAGTGAGAACAAAAACAGAGTGGGAGATGAAATGTCCAAACTACTAACTAAGTGAGAACAAAAAAAGGAGGCATTACGCTGGGTGAGTGACATCACAATCAAAACTCACCCAAGCGTATGTGGAATGGTACAGGAACGCAGCGGGACGGGGGCAAGAGGCATTACGCTGGGTGAGTGACATCACAATCAAAACTCACCCAGGCGTATGCGTAATGGTACAGGAAACGCAGCGGGACGGGGGCAAGAGGCATTACGCTGGGTGAGTGACATCACAATCAAAACTCACCCAGGCGTATGCGTAATGGTACAGGAAACGCAGCGGGACGGGGGCAAGAGGCATTACGCTGGGTGAGTGACATCACAATCAAAACTCACCCAGGCGTATGCGTAATGGTACAGGAAACGCAGCGGGACGGGGGCAAGAGGCATTACGCTGGGTGAGTGACATCACAATCAAAACTCACCCAGGCGTATGCGTAATGGTACAGGAAACGCAGCGGGACGGGGGCAAGAGGCATTACGCTGGGTGAGTGACATCACAATCAAAACTCACCCAGGCGTATGCGTAATGGTGCAGGAACAGCAGCGGCGGCGAGGGTGTCGCCACCGGGTAGCTGGCTGTCCGAGCCGAGGAACAGAGTGCTGGAACAGCGGCGGTGGCGAGGGTGTCGTCAACCGGGTAGCCGCTGTCGGAGCCGAGGAACAGAGTGCTGGAACAGCGGCGGTGGCGAGGGTGTCGTCCACCGGGTAGCCGCTGTCGGAGCCGAGGAACAGGGTGCTGGAACAGCGGCGGTGGCGAGGGTGTCGTCCACCGGGTAGCCGCTGTCGGAGCCGAGGAACAGAGTGGCGCGCCACACCTTGGTGTGCACGTCGGAACCGAGAGACGCCTCGGGGTGCGTCTGCGAGGAGGAGTGTGCCAAGCACGAGGATCCTTGGAAGATGCGCGTTGCACGCTGGAGACTGGAGAGCGTGCCAAGCCCTTGAAGATGCGCGTTGCGCGCTGGTGACTGGAGAGCGTGCCAAGCCCTTGCAGATGCGCGTTGCGCGCTGGTGACTGGAGAGCGTGCCAAGCACGAAGGTCTGGAAGATGCGCGTCTGCGCGCTGAGGTCTGAAGAGCGTGCCAAGCTCGAGGGTCTGGAAGATGCGCGTCTGCGCGCTGAGGTCTGGAGAGCGTGCCAAGCTCGAGGGTCTGGAAGATGCGCGTCTGCGCGCTGGTCTGGAGAGCGTGCCAAGCTCGAAGGTCTGGAAGATGCGCGTCTGCGCGCTGGTCGGGAGAGCGTGCCAAGCTCGAAGGTCTAGGAGATGCGCGTCTGCGCGCTGGTCGGGAGAGCGTGCCAAGCTCGAAGGTCTAGGAGATGCGCGTCTGCGCGCTGGTCGGGAGAGCGTGCCAAGCTTGAAGGTCTAGGAGATGCGCGTCTGCGCGCTGGTCGGGAGAGCGTGCCAAGCTTGAAGGTCTAGGAGATGCGCGTCTGCGCGCTGGTCGGGAGAGCGTGCCAAGCTCGAGGGTTCTTGGAAGATGCGCGTTGCGCGCTGGTCTGGAGAGCGTGCCAAGCTCGAGCGTCCTTGGAAGATGCGCGTTGCGCGCTGAGGACTGGAGAGCGTCTGCGCTGGTCTGGATGTGCGTCAGGACGAACAGCTGCGCGGGGGTCTGCAGTGGAACGCTGGGGTGCCTCCCGTGGAAGTACAGGGAGCGCAGACCAGTCTCCCCCACAGGCAACGGCGACAGCTGGCGAAGGCTGGAGCAAACATCTCGACGCCGGAGAATGGAACAGCATAGGCAGACAGAGGATCTCCCGAAAGAGTCTAGATGTTTAGAGAATATGACTCGGCAAGTATACAACACGACCCCACGCCGAAACGAGGGGAAGCGCCCTGGTATTTAAAGCCCACAGGGGAACTAATTAGCCTGCCACCACAGGTGCGAGAGGTAATTGATAATCGAACAGGTGTGGCCACTGAGAGTAAAGAACGAGAGGGTGGGGGCTAGAGAGAGTGAGTAGGGAATTCCTAACAGTAGGCTTAAAGAAGACAGAGAAAGTTGGTGAGCAGCGGGCAAAACCTCACAGTACTGTCCCGTGATGTCTTGTGTATTATTAGTAGTGCTGTCAATAGATTAAAAACAATTAACTAATTCATCTCATAATTTTCTGTAATTAATATAGATTAATCTAGATTAAAAATAGCATTTCTCTACTTAAGACTGAAGCTTGTAGGGCGGCCGGGTAGCACAGCGGACTAAGCGTCTGTCTACGACTGCAGAGACACTGGTATTGAATTGACACTGGCTTGGCCGGTCATCATACTGGCTCAATTGGCAGAGTCAGCGGGAGGGAAGCCGGTGGGTGGTAATCTGGTCATTGTAAACAGCGACTCCTACAGGTCGATCAGGGCGCCTGCACAGCGAGGGGGGGAAATGGTGAAGGTAGTGTGACCTCCCACGCGTTACACTTCACCAATGAGAGTCCTCGCTGCCAGGTGGAAAGAGGCTGCTTGTAACGTTCTGGGTTCTCTGGTCTTGTTAGACCTGAGAGCCCGGCTACCATTCTGTCACCTGTCACTTTCCCTCTCTTATTGCATTATTGTTTGTCACCTGTGATTGGCTGTCACTCTGTGGAACGTGTGGAATGTCGGGAATGCTGACCTTAAGTAACTCTTGTTTTCTTCTGTTCCTCGTCGGCTCTTCTCCATTCTCAGACCCAGTTCTCGACGGTACCAGGACTAGTGCGGCGGTACTTGTTCCTTGCCTTGTTTCCTATTACTTAGTTTATATTAATTTGTGTTTCTCTCAGTTGACGTCCTACGTCTGCCTGTTTTCCTGCCTGCTCTTAATTCCACTATTAAAGAGGATTCAATTGTTCAAAGAGCTATACCACCTCTCCGTCTCATTACTTGCCACCACAACTGGAACTCAAATATCTCTTATCTTCGTAACAGCTGCTGGCTGTCTCCTATGTATCGGAGGAAGCATGTGATAGACTTCAGGGCTCCCTAGACCGACCAGTGGGGGGCACATGCGCACAACAACCAGGAAGGGGAGGGGGGAATTGGCATAATGACTAAAATTGGGATGGGAGGTAAATACAGAAAATAGGAGGAGAAAAAAAAGCGGATAAAAAAAAAGACTGAAGCTTGTAACAGATATTTACTAAATCATGGAATTAATGTAAAATCAACACAAAGAAAGTATATTTAGATTCAAAGACTATTTGAATAGCTTTCTTTGAATACAGTTTCTCTCCTGTAAAATACAAATGTTCAACAAAACCATCAACATTGACTCAGCTAGATCTCTTGCTTATATCCGCGGCGCTAACAGAAATAAAAACAAGTGCAGATTGGCTTAGAGGACAATAATGTCTTGTATAAACTACCAGTAATATAAATCATATTAACAACAAAAATGTGTTCAATCTTCATGTCAGATGATTTTCAAAAAGGTGCATGAGTCAATGCAAAAAAAGAACAAGCTAATACTGCTGAAAGTTCAGAACGTTGAAGATTTTTCACTCCACAGATTAATCTAGATTAATTTATTTTAATGCTTTAAATAATTTAAATTAATCTCCAAAGTTAAAGCATTGACTTTGACAGAACTAATGATTAGTATTACTGTATTGTGTTGTGTCTTGTTTCATGTGGAAAATAAGACAATTATATTTTTTATATTATATGAGTAATAGCGAGTGCTCTGCTCTATATTGGAACATTCCCTATCACCTACTGTGATCTTGAAAACGTTCTGGCACAATGCACCTACACCTGTCTGGCCACGGCCACATCCGCCCATGTATATAAGCGAGGGGTGTGAACGTATTTCCGCTCTTCCCTAGTCTTGACCGTTAACCGGAAGACCAATAGGGGCCCTCAGTGAGTGAGAGCAGAGCGCTCGCTATTACTCATATAACTAGGGTTATAGGATAACCTTCGTTATATAGCACAATAGCTCACGCTCTGCTCTATATTGGAACAGAGCGGAGCAGAGCAGAGAGCCCGACAAATGTACCCACTGAGGTCCCCTACAACCATCAGAACACGGGGGAGGGTCCGGGCCCCCCCACCCCCCCTAGTGAGGGGCGGGGGGGAACAGGACACAGACTGTGCGAAAGAGGGGACAGCACCCAACAAACGTACAGGGTGAGCAGACCGCGGGACAGAAGGGCCCGCGACTACCCGACCGCGCGCCCTGCACGCTACCAGGGAACATACGTGAAAACAACAGCCCATGTTACCGCTTCCACATCTCGTGGGGTCGGGTCGTTAAACCCAGACACTGCCCGCGAGGTGTTCCGAGGAGTCGGGATTCAAAAACCCAGACCCCGCGGGTGAAGTTGTAGCAGCGGGGCGTGAAGGGGGTCCCAGCCCCAGGCCACTCAAGGCGGGCTTACCACCGAGTCCGGGGGCCAGGACCCCCAAAAAGGGACCTGGTGAGGTAAACAAGGCCATGGCATCGAGACCTCTCCAGGCGTTCACTGGTGACACCACCCTCTACACCGCCAGCATATTGGACAGGGCCTACAACAGGTGAAGGCCCTTCTCCGCCTGGCACGCCGCGAGGACCCCCTCAGGAAGAGGCTCTGAAAAACTCCCGGAGGAGGAGGCTCTGTAAGGAGGTTCTCTTTCTGAGGAGGAGGCTCCGCCGAGGCGGGGAGGCTCTGAAGAATTCCTGAGGAGGCTCTGAAACTCCCTGAGGAGGAGGCTCCGAGGCTCTCTGAGGAGGCTTCCCCCCATAATCTCGTGGGGTCAGCTGGCGCACCGGTGAGACAAACACTAAAAAAAAAAGGTAGATCCCTTAATCCAGGCAGACAGGTAACAAGAGCAGAGCTCGACCTGCGCCCGGAGGACTGCGAACTACACAGGCACGCCTAGAGGGGCTGATTGTAAAAACAGTACCCCGACGAGCTCAATTGTAGGCCTATATGAAATGTCTAGAGCCCACTGAGGTTACGTTTGGGTCGAGTTTTTCGAGTTTAAGACGATTGAGTAAATAATTGTTTGAAGAAGTTGACCGTCATGTAATGGCGCAGGGTCTCGTGGCACGTTAATCGCTAAGTGTCGGAGCTACATATCTCCATTTGGTTTGTGTTTTGAAATACATACTGTTTTGGTTAAATTGCTGTTTAGTAAATGGATATATATTTTGTACAAGTGTTAAAGACGGGTTGAGGGAAATGTCCATTAGTTCACGTTAGCTAGACACTAGATGGCTGTAGCCTAGTTCCTCGTGCTCTCTCTCTCTCCCTTGCGCGCTCTCTCTCTCCCTCGCGCTCTCTCTCTCTCTCCCTCGCGCTCTCTCTCTCTTGCTCTCGCTCTCTCTCTTGCTCTCGCTCTCTCTTTCTCTCTCTCCCTCGCGCTCTCTCTCTCTCTCTTGCTCTCGCTCTCTCTCTTTCTCTCTCGCTCCCTCGCGCTCCCCCTCTCTATTCCTCCCTCTCCTTCATGTAAATATATAAATCTAGTCTTTTGGGTCTTATCATTGTCACTGGTTAGCAAGTCCTAGTGAGGCTGAGAACAGCCATACGTATATAAATGCACTTTCGATGCATGTTAATTAAAGGCTCAAACGAACTAGAGAGTTGAATGCAAATCAGACTGACACAGAGGTTACAAGGTGTTTCTTTTGGATGTATTTGAGTTAAATACAAATGAGAGTGCCACAGGTACAAGGTGTTTCTTTGGAATGTATGTTGTGTGTAGATCTGATGTGGATTTTGATGGTATTTGAAATGTTTGATGAACAAGGAAAATATCAATGTTTTATTGAGAGGAGACAGATGAGACTGCTCCCTCCCAATAGGTATATTGAGATGAGACAGATGAGACTGCTCCATCCCAATATGTCTAGATTTAGACGAGACAGATGAGACTGCTCCATCCCAATATGTCTAGATTTAGATGAGACAGATGAGACTGCTCCATCCCATATGCCTAGATTTAGATGAGACAGATGAGACTGCTCCATCCCATATGCCTAGATAGACATACAATGTGCAGTATGTAATGCTGGGTAACTACATTTAAAAGGACAATGCTGTTGAAGTGAACATGATGACAAATGATAACTAATGTTGTTGAAATAAAGATAATTGAGAGATGCCTCGTTGAAAGAACATCATGTCTGACGTCTCTTTCTTCTAACCAACCATTAACCTGTTTTATAGGTACTATATATCTGCTACCAGGTGCCATATTCTGATACCTGTAACACTTGCACTGAAGAACCATATAACTCAAGTTTAGAAAATTGGACAGCCAAGTCAATCCAAATGAACTGTCTTTAACTATGAATGAACACCATACTCTAACTTACCATCTTTAGATAATAAAGTACTCAGCCTCTACTGTCTTTAACTATGATGAGTGAACACAACACTCTAACTTACCATATTTAGATAATACAGTTCTCAACCTCCACTTTCTTTAACTATGAATGAACACAACACTCTAACTTACCATCTTTAGATAATAAAGTATTCAACCTCTATTGTCTTTAACTATAAATGAACACAACACTCTAACTTATCATCTTTAGATAATAAAGTATTCAACATCTACTGTCTTTAACTATGAATAGACACAACACACTAACTTACCATCTTTAGATAATGAGTTTGAATTATCAACATTAAAATATAATTCAAATGATTATCAACATAACATCATAATATGGTTCTTCATCTGAGGTATTCAGACCAAGACAAATTCAGTCAGTCTACCTTCATTGTATTTGTCCAAATAATTCCAGATTCTGTTTATCTAAACACTTTACTTCAAATGCCCCTATACGTCTGACGCTCTCATCCCTCAAGCGGTCACGCTGACGTCCTTTCCTTCCATTTGACCGAATAACTGTGAATTCATGTCAAGTGAACTCACTGGGACCTTTTACTTAAACTAAATGCCAAGTACTTCAAACGGCTTCTAAGTGGCTAAATGTAAATGTCAGGCATGTACCTCGCATGCTTCGTGACGAGCGGTAGTCGCCATCATCGAGTTCTCTGCCAGGGGGGAGAGAGATGAATCAGACTGACATTGACAACTTATCATTCATAACATAATGCTGCTTCACATGACTCCCTTAAGACAGAGAGAGAGAGAGAGAGAGAGAGAGAGAGAGAGAGAGAGAGAGAGAGAGAGAGAGAGAGAGAGAGAGAGAGAGAGAGAGAGCAAATAGCATATAATGTAGTAGTACTCTAGTTAGTTTAAATTGTATTTTAAATTCTCAGGATAAATCCTCAGATCATCTCTAATGTTCCCTCTAGCCCAGTGTCACTGTTTACATTTACATTTAGTCATTTAGATGACGCTTTTATCCAAAGCGACTTTTTGTACAACAAGTCTGCAGGAAGGGTACAACTCTATCAGCTGAGTAACAATGTTCATCAAAGTGTTGAGTGCTACAGTGTAGGTTAGTATATTAGGACAAGTGCATGACAGTAAGGTTGGTTAGGGTTAGATTTCTATAAAAAAAAGATATTTTCAGATATTGATTGAAGAAGTGTGTCTTTAGTCGACGGTGAAATATTGTACGGGTTTCGGCTGTATGTGCTATGTGGCAGGCCCTCAGAACGATGACAGATAACAAAGGCACCTCCCTCAAACTGAACAGTGACATCTCCTTAGCAAATTATCTCAATACCTTCTATGCGAGGTTTGAGGCTGGGAATAACAGCACCAGCCTACAAACCACTGCAATAGAGGGGGGGGGGCACTGCTGATGGAGACTCAGTGTTCAGGATAACAGAACATGAGGTGAGGAGGACCTTTAAGAAAGTGAATATCAGATCAAACTATTCAAGAACTACCACAACACTATAAGTAGGGGTGGGGGAAAGAGTGACATAATATCATTGATGACTTTCTTCCACAGCCACATCCGTGCTAGAGAGTTTTTCTTTGTGTTTTTAATTTTTTCTTTATCTCTTTTTATCTAAAATAATTGGGCACAATGCAGATTATCGGAATTCACCAATCTCATATTTATACTAAATATCGGCCGATACCGATCGCTGGCCGATCGATCGGGGCATCCCTAATTGGGACAAACACCTATTTTATCGGATCTGGCACCTCCTCTGTCACTGACATAATCTGTCAATACATAATGTAAAACCTTTAAAAAGATTTAATGTTATCTTTTCTGTCATTGTACACAACCTCTACTGTCATATTTGTTGAGCTTATTTGTTGAGCTTTTTCAAACCAGTTGAACCCTTTCAGGCCAAAGTCGTTTAGAAGAATCAACAGACTGATGACAGGACATGGATTATCAAAGGACACACAGTAGGGGCTAGATCCACAAAGAATGGATTGCACAGTGCTAATTGCACCCTTACTTACAATTCATTATGAATAAAAAATGGGGAACCCTGATGTAAACAAGACGAAAGTCTTTCTCTGGTCTGCATCCCCTTAACAATTGTGTGTATTGAGCCGTACTGTATTGTACCCATTCTGCAATCTGTTAATAAAATGTTCATTCAATCAATCACCTGCCACATTTTTTCCAAGCCATTATATGGTGGGCCAGAACCAAAAACAATGGCTAATTTAATAAATTCATAGTGCATTTTTTTTAACTCTATGACAGACTACCAATCACCATACATTTGTGGCAGAGGCAGAAAATCTATCAAAATAAACAAGCTGCATATGTGGCATAATAAACTGTAAACAAGCAGTTGTTTCTACTTTCCATTATTATATATAATACATGTTTGCACTGAAGATTATACCTTTGTCTTTTTGCCATTTAATTATAAGACCAGAGACAAGCGCCTCTCTCTATCTGTCTATCCTACATTACGCGCAACCAGCGTCTGGCGGCCCGTTCTGTGGAGTGCACAGGACTATTGAGAAACGATAGGAATTTTCCATTGGTTCTCCCAGTCCACGTGACCATTTCTAGCATTTCCATTGGCTATAGTGACAGACATAGATATATGATAAATAGATAGATACAGCAGATTAGATGCAGTCCAGAGAAAACAACCAATCTCTGGACTGCAGACTCTGACAGAGAGATCTCCAGATTCCGATACAATAAAGCAAGTCTTTATCACAAATGGACGGTACGGATCCAAATATATTTAATGTTTTGCAAAACATATCTAGTGTTGCGCCCAGCTTTAGAGGGTTAAAAGTCGAATGGTATTTTTTATTTCGTTAATTAATGTGTCGTTGTAATTCTTATATACCTAATGTAGCCTTCCGAATGTCTTCTTGAAGCGGATTCTTCTTTTTTTGCTCCGATTTGACGTCAGTTTAATTGCATTGTTACTGTTCACATGTGTGGTGCCGTCACAGTCATATATAAATAAAGATAACGTTTGAATGACTTACTGAACTGGTGTTTTAATTTCATACCATACCACACTGCTTGTTTGCTTTTTCAGCACCAGGTGCTGTCCACCGACTGTATTCATGTTGAGCAAGCGCTATATTGCACCTCGCTGCCTATAGCCTACCCGTTATTCACTCTAAAGTGGTCCGCACGCGGCGAGCAACCGACGTCGCCTGGCGATGCGATCGTCTGTCGCTCAACGACAATCGCTTGGCCCCCCACACCAGAGGCGACCGTTCACAGGTATAATAAGCTATATCTGTGTCGCTCTGTCTAAGTTAGCTGGGGGTGTTTCCCCCCGGGAGATATAGGAGGACGGACCGCCGGGACCGGACATTAGGTTGTCGTGAAGCGAGCGTATTAGCAGGTAGCTGTGTTGTGCATTGCGAGGGAAGTATTAACCTGTAAAACCCATATTGAGCTGGAATTAAACCACCATATACGAATACAACCTCTCCTCATTCTTCCTGACATTACTGCATGACTGATCGCTACAATACGTTCACTACGCACCGATTGGACAAGTATTGTTATGCACCTGCTGAGAGAGGATGTTTTTTCACGGAAGACTGTTTTGTTTTCAACCGTCATTTCTTTGGACAATAAACCTTACAAACTACATCAGCTGCAGCCTGGACATTAAACTCTGTCAACATCCACAACTTATTTTGTAACCCGAGTATAAAAACACTAGTAGGTGCATCGTGGCGCATTGTTCATTTATTAGTTAATGACAAGCAGCCACTATAGCTTCTCCAACTAACGTTATTTATTTAAATTGTTCCTGTTAATAATAATGAACATAAGTAGCATGGTAATAATTAGGGATGTCCCGATCGCCTTTTTTTGCCCCCGATCCGATCCCGATCATGTGATTTTAAATATCTACCGATTCCGATCGTTCCCGATCCGATCTTTCACATTAGTAATAAATTCTGACGCATTTGTGTCAGAAACTGGCAGAGCAAGAAGCCCCTCTGTTGCCTATAGTCCGGGGCGCGAGCGCGGCGGCTCTTGTTATTTACATTCATATGTGCTTCATATGAGAAATATTAAAAGTTTCAATATATGTTTGCACATTAGTATACATTCAGTGTTCGACTTACGTAATGATTAGCTCCATTCTGGTCTGAAACGCCGACGATAATCCTCAGTCACACAGCAAATAATTGCCGTTATCTGAAAAGTTTGTCTGAAAACTCCGCCTCCTGCTGCTTCATGAGTTTTTCCTCCACGCGAAATGTCCTCCTTGCAAACATTGCAATTGCTGTTGGACTGGCTTGACTTTCTATTTTAAAATGCTTAGTTACAAACCTCTAGCAGCTGCTCAAGTCAGTGGATAACGTTTCGGGGAGCAACGTGTTATTGTGATGTGAGCGTCTAAAATTAAAGGGAAAGTGTTTGTTGCAACGGTGTAAATTAAAGGGGATGTGTTTGTTGTGGACAATTATTCTGCTCTGCTATTGTGTGACAATAAATACATTAATGATATATTATATGTAATTTAAAACCAAAACGAAGGCCTCCGTATGAGTTTAAGACGTGAACATGGTCATGTTTGTTGAAAAAAAAAAAAAAAAATCTTTTTTTGACTGCCGATTTTTATTAAAAAAGATTCCCGATCCCGATCCTCTGAAAAGCACGTGATCGGCGCCGATCCCGATCACGTGATCGGATCGGGACATCCCTAGTAATAATACGTAGGTTATTGATCAATGAATGTATTGATAAATTAATGGTGTACAAATGATACACCAGTAGAACTTCTGTACTACTTCTACTGTAGAAGTCATGTTATTTCCTCACTGTCCTTGCTGTGTCGCTTCAGGGATGGGTACCTTTCACATTTGAACCGGTACCTGTGAATCGATACCGGTACCCAACGGTACACTGTACCTTTTTTCTGTACTTTAGTCTAAAAATAATTATTTACCTACCTCAGTCGTAAAAAAAAGAATGCAAACTTCAAATAACTACAATTTCGACAGTTTTCGGCTTGCCATTGCTCCGACTGCTTTGTTGTTGAATCAAGTCAAATCCTAGGTAAGCATATATTGTGCGTGTGAACGTTGACATGAAAAGAAAAAAGGTAAAAAAAGAAATAATTTTTTTTTTCTTTTTTCTTTTTGTATCTCACTTGAATCGATACTCGGTAGTACCGACGTGTTTTGGTTCGGTACTTTAAAAGTACCGAATTCGGTACCCACCCCGCTTGCCGTCGCCACAAAAATAGGATTGAGGCTATTTTTTGCCAGGCGTGACCGTCGCTTCAAAATCTCCTGCCGTGTGGGTTCTCTCATTCATAACAATGGAGGCGATAGAATTCTGTCGGTCGCCTCGCTTAAAAAATCTGTCGCCTGGCAAAAATCGCCCGCCGTGTGCGACTCAGTGCGGACCACTTCAGTCTCAACATGGATGAAACAAAGTATAATAAGCATTCTTTAGGTGATGGTAGTTTCTCTGTTTGGACATTATAGCCTACCCTATAATCGGTCTGAAAAAAAGAAAATAATAATTATAAAGTTATATTCTCAAAATAATCTGACAGGCCAGATATTATTGCTGGCGGCCCAATTTTGGCCCGCGGGCCGTCTATTGCCGACCACTGCTCTAGTTTCAAGTTTCTTTAATAGTTGTCATACAGAAGTACAGAATACTTTTATACAAAATGCTTCTTACTGTTGCGCTCCAGAGACTGTGCAAGACAAGATAAGTATGAAATAAAATAACATAGTAAAATTAGAAGTAAAAAAATTAGGTCACAGTGTTCAGTTTAGACATATGTACAATGTTCGATGCAGAATAGACGTAGTTACCATACAATATACAATACTGTGCAGTGTACTAATATACAATACTATATAGTGCAAGGCAGAAATGGAGAAATGGGACGAGGTGCAATTTAGGTACAATTCACAGTAGGTGTACTGTCTTTATCTGTAAATGTACACAACCTCTACTGTCTTTATCTATAAATGTACACAACCTCTACTCTCTTTATCTATAAATGTACGGACAGACAGACAGACAGACAGACAGACAGACAGACAGACAGACAGACAGACAGACAGACAGACAGACAGACAGACAGACAGACAGACGGACAAAACCAAAGAGAGGGAGCAGGAGACAGAGACAGAGTGATAGAGAGAATAAGGGTTTAGGAGAGGAGGAGAGACGGTTGACTGGTCCCAGCCAGTGACAGGCAGGGCAGAGCAAGACATCAGACGTCTGTGTGAGAGAGCGCCACTGGCTCAGATTGAACCTGACCCCCTTATCCACCCTAGGGATCCAGCACCCTGCCCCAATGTGCCCCATGCACTGCCCACCTCCCCCCACCCCTCTCCCTCTCTGTCTGCCATTCTCTCTGTCTACCATTCTCTCCCCTCTCTCTCTGTCTGTCTCTCTCTCTGTCTGCCATTCTCTCTGTCTACCATTCTCTCCCCTCTCTCTCTCTGTCTGTCTCCCTCTCTGTCTGCCATTCTCTCTGTCTACCATTCTCTCCCCTCTCTCTCTGTCTGTCTCTCTCTCTGTCTGCCATTCTCTCTGTCTACCATTCTCTCCCCCTCTCTCTCTGTCTGTCTCTCTCTCTGTCTGCCATTCTCTCTGTATACCATTCTCTCCCCTCTCTCTCTCTGTCTGTCTCTCTCTCTGTCTGCCATTCTCTCTGTCTACCATTCTCTCCCTCTCTCTCTCTCTCTCTGTCTGTCTGCTCTCTTTCGGTCTATCTCTGTATCTCTGTCGCTCTGTCTCTCTCTCTCTCTCTCTGTCTCTCTGTCTGTCTCTCTCTCTGTCTACCCTTCTCTCCCTCTCTCTCTCTCTCTCTGTCTGTCTCACTCTCTGTCTGCCATTCTCTCTGTCTACCATTCTCTCCCTCTCTCTCTGTATCTCTCTCTGCCTCTCTCTCTTTCTGTCTATCTCTGTATCTCTGTGTGTCTCTCTCTCTGTCTCTGTCTCTGTGTCTATCTCTCTCTCTCTCTCTATATCTCTCTGTCTCTCTCTCTCTCTCTCTCTCTGTCTCTCTCTCTCTCTCTCTCTCTCTCTCTCTCTCTCTCTCTCTCTCTCTCTCTCTCTCTCTCTCTCTCTCTCTCTCTCTCTCTCTCTCTCTCTCTCTCTCTCTGTGCCTGAGGGAGCAGATTAAGAGGAGGAACTTTTCATACAGCAAATCGTAACCGATTACAACTGGCATTCACTAGAGGATTAGTCACAAATACATGTAGGAGAGGGAGGGGGATTCAACAAGCCCCCCCCCCAACCTCCTATCATCAAAAGGGGCCCGTCTGGCATGGTCAGCAGCTCAGGACGCAGGCACAGGACGGATTGCTTGCAGATGAAGGACATTCAGTTCAGAGAGAGAGAGAGAGAGAGAGAGAGAGAGAGATAGCTGGGTGTATTATAATATCCACCAGATTCACAGTCATTCACTAGAAAGAGATTGATTCTCTGTTGCTGCCAATAATATAAAATGTGCTTCTGCGGTGGGCAGAACATTTATTATTATTCATATTAATATTTTCAACAACAATAATAATAATAATACTAATAATGCTAACAATATTAATAACATAGTCATAATGATATAACAACAATAATGACATTATTATTATTATTATTATTATTATTATTATTATTATTATTATTATTATTATCACTAATATCATCAGCATCGTATACACAGTAGTGTATTGGAGTCCATATGGACATACAGAAACCACAATGTCAGTGAAGTTAAATTATTCTCCTTTCCATGGACCCCCGATGACTTCCAGCAGTGAGGACATGAAGACACAATACTCTTCATTATATCAGCTATAATTATCGCTGCTTGCATAGTGGATATCTATGAATACTCCACCCGAGAAAGAACTCAGTGTTTCCCATAGATATTTTTTTTCGTAGCGGCCCACCACAATACAAGTTCTGTCACGAAGCACTCACATCATTAGTTTCACCATTTATCATAATTCTGAATAAATGGTAATGGAAATACAGTTAGTCTTGGTGGTATGGTTCTACTCTTCACTCTAGGGCTGCTTCCTGCTGCAAGATAGGTTAAAGCATAACAACTTCTTTCACAGAAGATAAAGCATAACAGCATACTGAAGCTGAACAGCAGGGAGCACTGTGAACGAATATATATATATATAGGGAGTGTAACTTACAGGGAACAACACTAGAGTAGTTGCAGACAATACAGAGTAGAACCAGAGCAGGTGGAGGCTGGGTGGTGGTGGTGGTGGTAGTATAGTAGTATTATTAGTAGTAGTAGTGGAGGTTGTAGTAGTAGTAGTAGTAGTAGTAGTAGTAGTAGTAGTAGTAGTAGTAGTGGAGGTTGTAGTAGTAGTAGTAGTACTGTAGTAGTAGTAGTAGTAGTAGTAGTAGTAGTAGTAGTAGTAGTAGTAGTAGTAGTAGTAGTAGTAGTAGAGGTTGTGGTGAAAACCTTACTTGCAGGCAGTGGCGAATATACATGGAATCCTTGCTTTCCCAAAAATATGAACAGTAAAAAAAAAAATATATAAAAAATCAAAAGTTATATATATATTTTTTTTATTGTTTACATTAACACTTTGATCGCCATGGTTAAATTCATAATTTACCATCCCTCGCCATCTCTATTTGTCTATGGAGAAGTTCCCCTTCTTTGCAGGGCTATAACTTTTTAAATTGTATTGCTAAATTGACATTATTATGGCCCATTCAATGTCCTATATCTATTGTTCAGGGTGTAGCAACGTTATACTTTTTCATTCACATATTCATACTAAAATACGGTCTAAAGTATAAGTATGTTTTTATCGTTTTCTGCAGCTTTCTCCAGAACTTGATTTATAGCCCTAAATGCATTATATTGATGATCAAATACAGTTTGGTAGGAATCTGTGCGAGATAAAAAATTTCAACTGGATTTGCTTCTAGGAGTTACTACGTATGATCTGATGTTGACCGGATGGGCGGGGGGGTCGTTTATAATTCCGTGGTCAACGTTATATCATTCATCTAGTGTGGGTGATATGATCATCAGAGCAGTTAGTAAAGAACATGTTGGAAAATAACGCTGGATCTTACCGTATCTTCCTCGCGCCGTTGGGCGATGAGCGTGGCGCAGTGATATTCCTATTATGGGATGTATAAATACCCGATCCATTTCCAGGTTGTATAATAGTATATACGTCCAAATCATGTTGTTTGTCGAGTTATTTGCACCGATCGGTGTTCACTGTGTCAAGATGGAGTCCTGCTAATGATAGCGAGTGCCCGGACGAAATATGGGTGAGCACCACTTCATCCACATGACTTCCTGTTGGGCGATCTGCCGATCGGCCACCAGATGGCGCTCTTGAACCGTTAGAGAGTTGAGTGGAGCTCAGCAGTATATCTCAGGTCCCCGGGGGAGAAATATGATTTCGATCACAGATTTTTTAAATATTGATATCAAAGACGTGTTACGGCGTCTTCGGCAGAATGAGCATGGCAGGGAATGACGAGTTTCGGCGTTTCCGGCGATTAAAGTGTTAATAAAAAAATCGTTATTTTTCATCTCTGTGTTACAATAATTTTCTCCCTCCTTGAGAAATTAACCGAACGAGCGAAACTGCGCCCACTCTCACTAACACTGAGGCAGCCCACTGGGCCCAGGACCCTGTCTGCTGCCAGCATTATTTTGATTGACGATTGGAGGCTTTGAGGCTAGGTCTGGTTATATTTTTCCTGCACCCTTACCATATTATTAGCCATTAAGATTCTAGCTTAATTCAATGGGGTTGGTCTTAACGCCTTAACGGCCCGGCAGCTTGGGCGGTAGGTACTAGGTAGGGATTCCAAAAGGCTCTGTCTGCCTCAGCCTTGTGCGTGCTGGGCCCAGAAGTTCAGACCAATCAAATCACATTAAAAGCTAAACGTGACAACGTCATCGCCTCACAGCCACGTTAGAATTCTCTAGTAGATAGCATTGCAATCAAATAGGGCTGACCCCTATTAGTCGAATAGTCGACTAATCAATCGAAAGGAGCCGTAGTCAACTGCCAACCTCTTAGTCAAACGCAATTAATTTTTTTTATTATAATTTTTTTTTTTTTTTTGTATCATTCTTTCCAAAAGAAAAGAGGCCTAGAAGCGTGGCTAACGCTAATGGCACGCATACCAGAGGCTAACTGCCTAAGAAAACAGGCACAGAGACACTGAAAGAGGATTTCACCCATCTAATGAACACACTAGACTAGACAAATATCAAGATGTATCCATCAGTGGACCAATTGCATGCTTTCGCAGAGAACAAGAAGCCTTCCGTCGACTCCTTCAGACATTAAGCACCCCCCACAGCCCAAATGGAATGATAAAAAAAATATTTAAAAAAAGGATATATAGTCGACTATTGGCTAATTTTGGCGACTACAAGTCGACTATACAAATCCTTAGTCGGGGACAGCCCTACAATCAAACAACAATACGATTTAGGATGGAGGAAGGGGACGCCGGAGATATTGTCGACTATCTCCTACTAAATGATTTCACCAAATTGACTTTTGAACAACAATTGCTCATCAAAGCAAAAGGAATGCAGACACCACACCACAGCGCTGCTTTCACCAGGCCGGGAAGGGCCAACGCACTTTTAATGTTGATAAATACAAGCAAACTGAATGGCTAACTGATTCGGCTTTGGTTCGGTTTTGTTGGATATTTCAAGATTAATTTTCAAGAGGTTTATTTTCGACAAAGCGGCCGCGGGACTTTTCCTGGACCACCACACCAGTGACCCCACTAGATATTCTGATATTCTGTCCAGGACCATGTAAGCCTGCATACCCTGCATGATGGGGTTGGTTGTCACAATGTGTCAGAGTGTCTTTGATAGGTGATTAACTCTTTGTTACAATACGTTGGAAAATTAGAGGGATACACATTTCAAGCCAACATCTTAAGCTTCAATTTAATGTAGGAATGACTATTGAAAGATGTTTTGATTATGAGCAATGAGAAAGTGTGACAACGTCCCCCGTTCTCCCCTATATTATATTTACTAATTCATACAGTACATTACTTATATTGAAAATATAATAATAATATTATATATATATAATAATACATTATTAATATTTGCCAAAACTGTATGTTACCCTGTATAGTTCCTCTAGCAAATTTTTATACATATATACAACGATAATATGGGGCGGCGTGGCTCAGGGGTAGAGCGGGTCGTCCAATGATCGAAGGGTTGGTGGTTCGAATCCCGCTCAAGCCCATGTCCATCCCACTGCCGTTGTGTCCTTGGGCAAGACACTTGCCTCGTATGAATGTGTATGCATGTGAATGAATGTTGGTGGTGGTCGGAGGGGCCATAGGCGATGATTATTCGCCACGCTTCCGTGAGTCTGCCTCAGGGCAGCTCTGGCTGCAATTGTAGCTTACCACCACCGGTATGACTGTGTATGAACGAATAATGGACTCTGTAAGCGCTCTGGGGTCACTGGGGTGTCATGAAGAGCGCTATATAAATCCAATCCATTATTATTATTTACCTACATATGTACATATATACATACATACACATATGTACATACTGCCAGTTATCAAACCCATGACTTAAAGAGAATCCTGCCAGAACTCGTTGGCAACTGTCTGCTCGAACTCGAAGCCCACCACAAATATAGTTCCCAGAACGGTACAATGACATATCGATGGCACATTGTGTGTTGTACAGTCTTTACCACTGCCATGGATGTATTGCCCACCATGGCCTGCTACCAACACAGTTCATTAAAAGCATCATTCAATATTTATATGTAAATATTCTGGTGTCACTGTCTATTTTGAATGGCCATAAACCAAGGCTTTGTGTTATGGTAATCCTAATAGACACAAAACGTGCTCTATTTCCATACAGTATATCCAGTATTCTAGGGGTTATTGCAGAATATACTGTATTTAGGTTGTGTGGCTCTTGTGTAAAACAAGTTTGCAAAATAGCAAAATAATGTTGATAAAAAATGTCAACACCAATCTTTGTCGTTAACATTTTGTAACATTCTATTTTTCATAGCGTGAGACCGAGTGCTGCATTCAGGCTACACCATTGGGTCACCAAGGGGCCCTTCTTGGGTAGTAATTTGTGTGTTGTCTGTTCGGCAGATTACTCATGCTATTGTTCTTAATCTGACACTGTTACATAGATACAACCAGTGGGGGAAATGCCTTATGTCACTAATCCCCATACAATCCTCATGGCATCGCTGCTGTAGCCCATGTCAGTTATATCAACCAGTGGAGACGTGAGTCGCACCGTGCATCCACCACACTGACATTACATAGAAATATTACCCTGCGAACACATCACAAGAGCAACGACCTGGGAAGCCTTGCAATTGCTCAATTTCAGAGAGAGAGAGAGAGAGACCGAGAGAGAGATATTTTAAAAAGGGACATTTTAACATCATTATTTAACTAAATGAACCATTTAAATGTTTAATTACCAGAATTACCAAATTGTGTGTGTGAGTGTTATGACCTTTCAAAGTTAGGATAATGTGTAATGCAAATTGCTAACATTTAATTTTAATTAAAAAGACTGTATAGGTACGGGAACATGCCTGTCCATAAAGTCTTCACTCAACCTTTCACTACCACACTACAGAAGGTTAACCTTTCACTACTACTCTACAGAAGGTTAACCTTTCACTACCACACTACAGAAGGTTAACCTTTCACTACTACTCTACAGAAGGTTCTGTATCGTATGGCTCCGCTCGGCGTCACTACTGCACTGTACCTCGCTCGTGCACGCGCACTGAATAAAAAATTCCACAATGTACCTTTACATCCCAACATCCGTCTGACCACACCCCTATCAGCTTACCTTCATAAGCAGGTGTGTGGCCACCTACTCGCCTCCTTCTTCGCTTTCACCACAAGGAAGTGCCTTCGGTAGATCCCCACTTGACGAGGTTGCTAGTTGAAGAAAGTTGAGACGAGTTTACATTGTGCTTATTTTTTTCTTCTCTCATAAATATTCAAGAGAAAAATCTAAGTCATAATGTCTACTTCGGAGAGTCGTAGAACCACTCTTCACCAGCGGTTCTCCATTCCCGCCTCCGTCGTGCGTTCTGGTGCGGGGCTGTTGCCGCGTTCGTGGTCGGCAGCCACGCCCGGTAGGCATCCGATGGGTAGTTTGCCTCTCCGAGGAGCCAGTGCACCGGTGCCGTCGCCTCTGTGATGGCCTGGTCCTGGCTCTGGTTCCTCTGGTTCCGGGGAATCGTCCCTTGTTGAACGGCCGGTTCCGTTGGTTCCGGAGGATTTGAGACGCAAGCTTTTTGCATCTGCTCGGTCCCGTCGCAAGATGGTGTCCTGCAGACTTGAACGGCCTGGGTTTAGGGAATTGCTGGAGACCAGCGAGGATGCGTCGGTCTCTAGCTGCCCAATGGAAACAGAGGATTGCATGGTAGAGGCGGACGGGTTCTTGTTTGAAGGCCCAGTAGAGACGAATATCCCACCCGTCCAGGTAACACTGGAGGGGGGTGATATGTCTCCTTGGGGCGGCTTGTTCGAGGATGTCGGGGAAACCCCTCGGCCTCATCGGCAGGATGCCCTACTATCAGCCACATCAGACTGTGGCTCCTTAACCAGTCGCAGCCTGCTGCATGTGAGGGATGCGGGTTCGGTGGAGGAAAGTCTGCAGGGGGAACTGCAGGCTTTGTTCCCCCGAGCTTATGGCGGTGGCGGTGGCGGTTCTCCAAGGAAAATCGGCTAGGCGGTTGGCGTATTGGAGTGACCAGTCGTTCATCGCGGGTACACAATCGCTGGCTGCTGCGTCTAATATCGCACAGCTGGCAAGATTTGTATCCGGGATAATGACGGGCGGCACGGAGCGGTCGGAGGTACAACATGATCAGCTCACCCAGGCGGCAGGAGCTGTCCTGCACCTGACTCAGGTGCAGGCCATAGCCTCTGGGAAAGTGCGCGCCCTGGCAAATCTGATCCAGCGCCACCTTTGGCTGGAGCAGGCCCGTGTGCCGGAGAAGAAGAGGTCTCCTCTTCTGACGGCCACCCTCTCCGATGCTGGACTGTTCGGGAAGGCCCTGCAATTGATGACCTCAACATGCAGAGAGATGGCAGAGGAGAGATCCGTGCTCCAACCCCATTTTCCACCTCCCGTCATCGCCGGTGGAGTCAGAAGCCTTCCACGTCGTCGAGCTTCCTCCGCCGTGGCTGCCAATGCCTCCATCGCCACTGCTGGCCCGTCGACGAAGGCCAGGAGGAGAGACGGTGCTGCTGCTGCAGCCCGCCCATCTACGACCGGAGGAGACGGTAGGGATCGACGAGACCAGCAACCGATTGCCTACCGTCCCTCCGGGGCTTCTCGGGGTGGCAAAGCCTGAGCGGCTCGAGGCAGCAGACGCTGCTAGATAGTGACTTTTTTCCCCATGCAGTCCCCTCTGTTTACCCCTCCCCGGCCCTCTCATATTATTTGTTGATTAAATAAAAAGTCCCCTAAAAAGGGGGACTGTATTTTTTGGTTAAACAAACTGTGTGTTTCTTCACCAAAACATATGATGAGGTTGCAAAGTGTGAATCTACATTGGTATACATTGATGGATGAGTTACGTTCGTGTTATGAGATTAAAGCAAGGTCTGCAGCATTCACTCGGTTATAGAAGGGTTTCTATCTCGGCCTGACGCTCCACATGCAGGTAGAAGCTGGTTGTATGGTCTGTTGCTTACACACGAAGTAATGTTGAACTACAACACTGTTGTGTTAGTTGCAGTAATGCTCGTATACACACGTTCCACGGCCTAGCCGTTATACTCTCTATCAGTGTTTTTCTATGTACAACATGGAATGCGGGTGTAGGATTCACACACGCACACGACTTGGTTTTGTTGTAAACCCTGTTCACATTCTGTGGATAGCATGCATTGTATTAGCTTGCGCTATTCATTGGCATTCTACCAAAGGTTTCATATACTACAGTTGTTATTGTGTGCAGGGGGAAGGGTTTTGTGAGGGGGTGCCGAATAAACCCCTCCTTCCCACTTGATTGGTCAAATGGGTTTTCTCATCTCCTGTTGGGCCAGTCAGGGCCAAGCCGTTAAACGCCTTGGCTGGGGGGGGGGGGGGGGAAGGGTTGTCCTGACTATGCTCCTATTACAAACAGGAGTTGTGTGTGGGGTTTCCCCCCATCATAGCATACGATACGTTGCTATGACGATGGCGTCCGTGAGTTAGATCTTTACGTAAGGTCTGTTGTGTCAAAGTGTCGGGTTAGAGCGTAGGACTTACGGGTCCGCTACGCTCGATTTTATGTATAACTTGAGTCAGTTGGTCACGTGACTCGCAGTTGCCATGGCTTTTTCATTCTACGACTCACGTGGGAAGGCTTTCTGGGGAATTTCGGTCTAAATCCTCTGTGGAAGGGGTGACTGGATTATTTTTTTTTTGTGTAGACTGGGATTCATACTGTTGGTGCTTCCTTCTTTTTTATTAAAAAGAGTTGGAGTTTAGGAAGCACCACACCCCTCTTGTCGTTCCCCTGGGCACCTTGGGGATTCACTGAAAGGTCTAAATAGCCTGTTCATTGATGTGGTTGTGTCCCGACGCACGTTAAGTGCTAGCTCGGGGTGTTCTGTTGAAGATCAGGCGGGTGACTAGCACGCCTTGGTTGCTTGTGGTTAAAACAGCGTTTTTATATAGCAACTGGGATGGAGGTTTTTTCCTCTTCCGACGACCTGTATTGGTTATCGACGGATTTTCGTTCATATCTGGGGGATGATGACGGAATGGATCTGAACATATGTAGAGGGGTCTCACGCCCTTGGGGTGGGCCACCAGGTGCGGTTCGCACCGACCGTCTGGGTGGCGCCTTCTTTTCATGTTTTAAGATCAACACGCATATCTGCCCCTTCTCCTGGAGTAGGCATATCGGCGTGGTTAGGGCACGGGACTGGTTCTGGTCACGCTGGTCCAGGTCAGTTAAACCCGTTGTCTGCCGGGGATGCAGATCTGCTGTTCTGGTACCCTGAGGGACTTGTGCTTTTTTCGGGGGGGAAAATGCCAGGTCGGTCCGGGTGTCGCAGGGTTAGGCGCTATGGAGACCCTTGTTGGGTACATATTGTACTCTGCACTGTCGTAATGGCTTACGGCCATGCCAACCTGTACACGCCCGATCTCGTTCGATCTCGGCCGCTACGCTGGTTTGGTCCTGGTTAGTACTTGGTTGGGAGACTGCCTGGGAATACCAAAGGCGGTGTGCTTGGGGCTGGTTCTCCATTCTTTTCGCTCCTCTCTCACGTGTGGCGTGGAGGGGGCTGTTAGGGTGGTCTTGGACCTCCTCTGGTAACTCTGTGCTTCCCGTGCCGCCGGGCCCGGTCCGAAGTAATGTTTCGTCGACCCGTAGGCCTGGAATAACCCTTTTTTGAAAAACTGCAACACTTGTACTGCGGTATGATACCCGCAGGTGTGTTTTGGAGTTTTTCCTGAGGGGTTATAGGAACAACCACCGCATAGGGTAACGACAGGGTGGTTGGTTCCCTGGTGTGTTGGAGCAGTGTCAACTCCCGGGTTGTCCGGTTGAGTGTGCCCCTGCACGTTCATGACACGAAGTGAAGTACAGTGCAGACAGACAGGTGCTGAGCGCACCATAACTCATAGAACTGGGTTATATACATAACCCTCCGTTTTCCAGGCTATCAATTAATTCACACAGGAAGCTGAACTACAGCAAAACTGCTACCCTCAGGAGAAATATAGTTTTGTTAACTAAAATGACTTTAAAAATGTAATACAAAAGTATTATAAAATATAGTACAGAAGGAAGTCACCTGACTGCATAATATATAATATATATCAATTGATGTTATTGCAAAAGCTATAGTGCACACTTGTCATTTTAATAGCTGCCTGCCAGTCGGACAGATGTGAACCAACAGTAAATAACCCCTATATCCACGGGTGCAGTGCTGGGCATACGCGGTCAAACGACGTTTGGGCTTCGTCACTGAGGCCGAAGTGCGCGCATCCTATTATTATGCAAAGTCTAGGTGATAAGTGCCGGCGCGACGACACAAAAATTACTCGTCGCGCCGTATACCCTGGCCGCCGGCACTTATCACCTAGACTTTGCATAATAATAGGATACCGACAACCAAATACAAGCCCTGTAGGTGTGGTGGGGGGTTGCTTGATCTTTTTATTTTTCTCTCGCTATCTGACATAAGGGGAGGAGGGGGACAAGTATGTTGTATATGAATGTTGTACTGTTGCACGACTATAGCCACGGGCTAGGTTGCTAACTGTTAACGTTTCGGAAGGAGCGGGACCTATTCTATTCTGTTTCGGATATTTCTGCCACGCTTATAACTTCTGCGCGATATACCAGCTCCCGGCCATGTTTTTGATCATTGCCACCGGGATGCATTTACTGTTGATTACACGTCGAGCGAGATGGGGTCTCGTGGCTGCGCCACCTGTTTGACTCTCAACCGGTTCATGCAACCCGCATGGCTCCCATTAATGTTTGCTGCTGACAATGTGCTCGCGGGAGCGGCGGGCGGCCCCCGGCACAGCGCCCTCCTCTGGTGGGGAGGCATAACTGTGTAGGGTCGAACCAGCGTCAGGGGAGATAACAGTCTCGCGGACAGGGTATCGCCCCCTCCCGGCCTGGTGGAGGTACTGCGCGCCTGTTTTGTCGCAGCATGCCTGGCAGGTACACCCCCCCCCCCCCCCCCCCCCTTTTACCGACAGTTCTGGGTTCCAGCCGTTGACCTTACTATTGGCTTATGGTTCAATTTGATTTTTTCTTGTTTGCTTTACACTCTGAGGCACTTTTGTATACAGGGAAATGTGGCAGTTGGCCACGGAGATGGTTCTACGAGTGGTAGGTTTGAAGTCTCTGGAAATGTTGGTGAGTCCCTGTGATGTTGGGGAAAGACCCACCGGTCCCACACATTTATATGTTTTTTATGTCATTATTATATGTTTTATGTATGGCTCAAAATACGTGTGCATAGTGTTTAAGTTAAGTGAATTCTACATGCCCACAGGCTTGCCCAGGTCTGCCCCACCTACACGCCCTTCAATGTTCTATGGCTACGGCTAACTCTGAGAGCTTCAAGCTCTGCTCCTGGAATGTTCGAGGCCTGCAGAGGTTGGCTAAGAGGAAGGCGATTCTGACCTTTTTAAGGAGCGAGAATGTGTCAATTGCTTTTTTACAAGAAACTCATATGGGGCCCAACGACACTGCTAAACTCCAAAAGAGCTGGGTAGGACAGGTCTTTGCTACAAACTATTCTACGTTTAGTAGGGGCGTGGCCATATTGATCAATAAAAATCTCCCCTTTAGACTTATAACTTCCTCTGTGGATAGCCAAGGTCGCTATGTGATTATCAAAGGGGTTCTTAAGGGTAAAGAAATTACATTTATGAATGTATACTGTCCCCCAGGCTGGGCCTAACAAAAATAATGGTTGGTTTCAGGTTGCCGACCGACCCTGCCGATTTAGGTGCGACCCAATATATTTTATGAGTTTTTAAAAAAAATTATATATTAAAAAAAAAAAAAAAAAAAAAATCCGATTTTTTTTTTTTTTTTTTTTTTTTTTAAGAATAAAGTTTCATAGAAATCTTAGTCAAACATTTAGTATTATGGATATTAAACATGCTGGCAGAGTACATGCATCCATGTTGTTGTGAACATTTTAATTAAATAAAGAAATTCCCTATCCATAGTCGCCGTGGGAAAGAATAAAATTAAAAAATAAAATAAAATAAATTCCCTACCTACCCATGGCCAAACTGACAACCAACCTGAAACCAACTATTATTTTTGTTAGGCCCTATTCCCCTGACTTTCTATCCAAGATATTTGCTGAATTTAATGGCCTGGCCTCTGAGAACGCCTTTGTGGGCGGAGACTTTAATTGTCACCTCATACCGTCTCTTGACAAACTCCCACCCAGTCTGGCTCCCCCCTCTAGGCAAGCAAAGATGCTCACCTCCCTATGCGAAGACACTGGATACTCAGATGTCTGGAGAACCCTTTGCCCATCCGAACTGAAGTTCACCTTTTTTAGCGGCCCACACAAGAGCAACAGTAGAATAGACTATTTCTTCATCCCTTCCTCTAAGCTCTTTCTAGTATCGTCCTGCACAATCGGAAGCATCGTTCTATCGGATCACGCCCCTATATACCTGGTCTACTCCCTGTCAGAAGAGAGAGCGCTGTCGAGGCGTTGGCGCCTCAACCCATACCTCCTCAAAGATGATATATTTGTCTCCTATTTCGAATCGGAATTTAAAATGTTCTACTCAATTAACTTTCGCTCTACGGATAACCCGTCTCTACTCTGGGAAACATCTAAGGTCTTTTCTCGTGGACTGATTATATCTTATGTATCATCCAAGAAGCGCAAGAAAAATGAACAATGTAAACTTCTTGAATCCAAACTAGCCGACCTTGAAAATCAGCATGTTTCAAACCCAGCCCCGGCTGTGCTTATGGAGCTTACGGCCACCAGAGCGGCGCTAAACACTCTTCTGATCCAGGACGCTGAATATTCTCTTAAATTTGCCAAACAGAGAATGTACGAACACGGTGACAAGCCGGGTAGGTGCCTGGCTAACTTGGCAAAAAAAAGGGCTGACACCCAAGTAATAGCCTCAATCTCTGACTCCAACGGGGTCAGGTCCTTTTACACCAAAACTATTAACAAAGAGTTTGCCTCTTTCTATGCCCAACTCTATAGGACCGAGCGACCCGATGGTGCTCTCTCTGACATGCAGGCCTTCTTCGCTGAATTACACCTCCCTAAGGTATCGAAAGATCAGAACTTGCTCCTTAACGCCCCAATTACGAAGGAAGAAGCTCTGGGCGCCCTTAAGGCTATGCCATCTGGTAAGGCTCCGGGCCCGGACGGTTTCGGATGCGAGTTTTATAAAGAGTTCGGTCATATTCTATTAGATCCCCTGCTGGCAATGCTTAATCACTCCGCTGAGGTGGGGATACTGCCCCAGTCTCTACGGGAAGCTAATATCTGCCTTCTCCTTAAGAAGGGTAAATGCCCTGAGGAGTGCGCCTCCTATAGGCCTATAGCCCTACTCAATTCGGACCAAAAGTTGCTTTCCAAGATCCTGTCCATGCGCCTGGAAAAAGTACTCCCTTTTATTATTAACGAGGATCAGACCGGTTTTATTAAGGGTAGGAACTCTACCGACAACATGAGACGGCTCCTCAATATCATCCAAATGACTCGTGAGACAGACCACCCCGCGGTGGTTCTGTCTCTCAACGCGGAGAAGGCATTTGACCGTGTAGAATGGCCGTATCTATTTTTAACCCTCGCTGAATTTGGCTTAGGTGACACCTTTATTGACTGGGTCAAGGTTCTTTACAACTCGCGGATGTCGGCGGTCCTGACTAATGGACTTAGGTCTAGCAACTTTCCTCTGCAGCGGGGGAACCCCCAGGGGGATCCTCTTAGCCCTTTACTATTCGACATGGCCATAGAACCACTCGCAAGGCAGTCAGCCGAGATCTCAGGTATTAGAGTGGGCGGGAGGGAGCACAAAATCACTCTTTACGCGGACGACGTGCTGATCTTTGTGTCTAAGCCTGACTCTTCAATTCCATGTCTAACCCGCATGATTTCCACATTTGGAACCTTCTCGGGGTACAAAATAAACGTTTCCAAATCCGAAGCAATGCCACTTGGGACACTCAAATCTATCCCGATACTGCCCGAGCCCTTCCCATTTCGCTGGTCGCCCTCCGGCTTCGTTTACCTAGGAGTATTTGTGACACCCACCTATGATACGTTGGCTAAGGCCAATTTTCCCCCTCTTTTAGACACCATAAGGGCAGACTTAGTTAGATGGGCCCCTTTACCGATCTCCTGGCTGGGTAGGATTGCCCTCGTCAAGATGAACGTACTCCCCAGACTGTTGTACCCTCTCCAAATGATCCCAGTGCTGCTGACAAACAAGGTTATCAAGGTGCTGGAAGGCTGGCTAAGCTCATTCATTTGGAATGGGAAGAAACCGCGTCTGAAAATGGCCAAATTACAGATGGATAGTGAAGATGGGGGTCTAGACCTACCTAATATTAGACACTACCAGCTGGCGGCACACCTTAGGGTGCTGGTCGGCTGGTTCAGATCAGACCCACTGTCAATATGGCTGGACGTTGAATCCTCGCAATCTAAGTCCCCCCTGTGGAACCTACTATTTATCAAAGACTTTAGGTCTGTGAGGAAGAGGTGTTCCAACCCCATCACATTATGTTCCGTCAAGGCCTGGAAGACTGTCCGTAAGGTGGAGGGCCGAGCCAAGCTGACCTCTCCTCTTACCCCGATTGTAGGCAATCCTGACTTTAAGCCAGACCAAATCGGCGGCGGCTTCAAGACCTGGCATAAGCAGGGCATAACCGATCTTGGCCACCTGTTTGATGGCCGGACCCTAATGTCCTTTACACAGCTGCAGCAGCGATATGGCCTATTGAAAGCGGAATTTTTTAGGTACCTACAAATTAGGCAGTTTATCACCAAGGACACCTCACTTTTAACTGACATCTCCACCTCGCAGGTGGAGAAAGCCCTCTCCTTGCAGATCCCCAAAAAACAAATATCTATCTTCTATAGCAGTGGTTCTCAACAGGTCTAGCCTCGGGACCCAACATTTTCCTTAGTCATTAAGTCGCGACCCAACATTTTTAACCACTATGATTTATGTAAAAAAAAAAAATTTGCAGTAATACGCAATCTTTCAAAACATGAAATAAACACAAAAAAGTGCAACAAAAGTGCAACTATTGCTAAAAATCCAATGAAATAAAAGAATAAATAATATATGCTTCTTAGCAGATTTCTTAGCTTAACATAACAGACCTAAGTTTGGGGGAACTAATGGGATAACTGGGGTTGCAACAAAAGTGCAACTAGGGCTAAAAACCCAATGAAATTAAATAATAATAATAAATAATTATGCTTCTTAGCAGACTTCTTAGCTTAACATAACAGACCTAAGTTTGGGGGAACTAATGGGATAACTGGGATTGCAAGAAAAGTGCAACTAGGGCTAAAAACCCAATGAAATAAAATAATAATAAATAATATGCTTCTTAGCAGATTTCTTAGCTTAACATAACAGACCTACGTTTGGGGGAACTAATGGGATAACTGGGGTTGCAACAAAAGTGCAACTAAGGGCTAAAAACAATGAAATAAAATAATAATAATAATAATAATAAATAATATATCCTTCTTAGCAGACTTCTTAGCTTAACATGCAGGGAACTAATGGGATAACTGGGGATGATGTTTGCTCCTGACAAGAGTCTCAAAGTCTGGGGTGATGGTAGACAAAGCAACTCTGAGGTCATGCTCAATGTCCAATCTGTTCCTCCGCTTTGTCTTCAGCTGGACCAGAGCTGAGAAGCCACTTTCACAAAGATAGGTACAGTAGTGAAAAAAAAAGTAGAAAAAAAAAAAAAAAAAAAAAATGTTTTTTTTTTTTTTTACACACACTTCCGCGACCCACTCAAAATGGCCCCGCGACCCACTTTTGGGTCGCGACCCACCAGTTGAGAAACACTGTTATATAGTACTCTGAACCTTAATTCATCTTTATCTTCCTATGTTACTAAACAGTCCTGGGAAGAGGATTTGGACATAGAAATCACAGATGCAGACTGGCAGGATACGTGGACCTACGCAAAAAAAATCTCGGTTTGTAACCGCACCAAGGCCATCCAAATTAGAATATTGCATCGCATTCATATTACCCCCGCCCGTAAAAGTAAAATGGATCCCAATACGTCCCCACTTTGCTTTAAATGCAAGATAGAGATTGGAAATCATGTCCACTGTTTTTGGACCTGTGTAAAACTACAGAGCTACTGGTACGACGTTGTAGAAGAACTGTCTGACATATTTCACACCCCCATCGAGCTGGATCCCCTCTGCCTTTTGCTGGGCCTCCCAGATATTCATGTTACCAATTCCAAGCAACAATTTGTTGACATTTGCTGCTAGAAAGAACATCCTATTGTTTTGGATCAAGGACGAAGTCCCGTCAATAAGGTCATGGCACACCAGTAACCTCCCACTGCTGCCTTGTTTTGTCTGACGGTACTGGCATTGTAAATACTGTACATGTCCTATTGACTACAGTGGTACTATACATGTTCTCTTGACTGCGGTAATACTGTACATGTTCTCTTGACTACAGTAGTGCTGTACATGTACCCTTGACTACAGTAATACTGTACATATCCACTTGACTACAGTAGTACTGTACATGCCCACTTGACTACAATGATACTGTACATGTCCTCTTGGCTACAGTAGTGCGGTACATGTTCTCTTGACTACAGTAATGCTGTACATATACCTTTGACTACAGTAATGCGGTACCTGCCCACTTGACTACAGTGATACTGTACATGCCCTCTTGACTACAATAATACTGTACATGCCCACTTGACTACATTGATACTGTACGTGTCCTCTTGGCTGCAGTAGTACTGTACATGCACTCTGGGCTACTAGGGAATACACGGTCATATGCACACGTTCACAACACACATATATGCATGTACACATAAAAGCCACACTTATTTTATTTTATTTATTTTATTTTCTATTGTCATTTCCTTATTTAATTTAATTTTTTTTTTAACTTTGACCATTCCGCTGGCTCTTTTTGCGTTTATCGCTTTTTTTCTGGTCAAGAATGACCGACAGAAACAGGTTGAATGGGGGTACAGATGGGGGGAAGACACTCTGAGAAAGTTACGGCTTTGTCCGGGAATCAAACTTGCTACCCCAGAGGTCTTTTTTTTTTTTGTGCCTGTCTTGTGATGTTATTACTGTTGTTAGTGTCATTATTTGTATTATTGTTAACGGTATTGTATTGTGATGTCTTGTTCTATGTTGAAAATTGAAAATAAAAACATTTATAAAAAAAAGAAAATTATCTTATTTGATAGATAAGGAAATACTTTGTAGTTTAAGTAGTTAATTTAACTACATCTCAAAATAGAAAACAATTTGTAATTAACAACTACAATAACTTACAATAACTTGCACATTTTAAATTACTTGAACTACTAGAAGCACGCTACTGCAAAATGTAATTAAACTACTAGTTTAATTAGCCTAGATGTAGTGAAGCTACTCCCTGACACTGGCCGTAGCCACTTCACAATGACAAACCCCAAAACACCCTTCAACTCAGCAGCCAAACAGTACACTATATACCAGTCCAGAATACACAGATGCATGCATTGCACGGTCCAGCCTCCACATGCTACCCAAGTTAACCCATTATCCAAGTGATCTGATGATGACACTGGAATCTACTGTATACTACCAGCACATTTCATCAGCCATTCATTAACCATCCTACTGCGAGGTTATTGAGAGTTCTGCAGAAGAGGGTACAATAAAAAGCTGGCACTAGGAATTAATAGCAGGAACTAGGAAGTCAGTTGAGGTTGAAGCCTTGAAGGAGATGTTTATTTGTTTATTTTTGCCCTACCTCACCATTCTGCTCCAAGCTGGTCACTGCCTCCTGCTTCAGCCTCTGAGATTAGTAATCCTGCCCAGCCACGGTTAGTCAAGGAAGGAGGGGAGGGAGAGAGAGAGAGAGAGAGAGAGAGAGAGAGAGAGAGAGAGAGAGAGAGAGAGGGCACTTGTAAGAGTGTTAGAAGTTAGAGTAAGCAAGAGACAGGGAGAGAGTGGGGGAGGGAGAGTGAGAGAGAGCAAGGAAGCGAGAGGAAGAGAGAGAGAAGGGAGGGAGGGAGGGGCATTTAATCTGGGATCTGGACCAGCGTGAGCAGGGCTGATACTAGGGCTGAACAGTGCTATCAGCTGTCCCTCCCTGCTCGGGATGAACGTGACGGACGCAGCGTCGCCAGTCGCCACAGCGACACACAGCTCCCGCCCACCTGCGCCTGCTCTCCCTGCCTTCCAGGTCTCGACCTGGCTCGTCCCTCCTCGCAGACAGAGGTCAATCGCTATCCAATGGCTGCATTCCCAGGCCTCGGCTATGAGCCTAATGCTAGTGGTGGGGGGGGGGGGCTTTGCGCAGAGCAGTGTGCCAGGTCTCTGGGAGAGCCTGAGGTCCTAGCTTGTCAGGAGGCTAAACACAACAGCTGTGTTGCCAGTGCCTGAAGATTAGACATAATGCTGCAGGGGTTAGTTCCACTGCATCATAGTTAGCCCTGGTCAAGCTAAAACCTACAATCCTGCCAATTCAGCAACATGTGCCATTAAGCCATTATGTGAGGCTGCTCTAAAGAAGGGGAAGGGGTCAGCTGTCAGTGAAACAATCAATAATAAAGGTATGACGGCAGTCAGTACACATTCATGTTCTTTATGGGTTTATGCTTTATGCTACTGGACTTCAGATGCTACTGTAGGTAAAAGTGTTTCCAAAGTGCAGCCAGCGCAGTCTCTAAGTCTGAGTCCAGCTAATCGTTTTTCTGTTGTTGTTTTGGCTCTGTACGTGGATTTGAAATGGAACAATGACTATGAGGTTAAAGTGCAGACTCTCAGCTTTAATGTGAGGGTGTTTACATCCATATCTGGTGAACCATTTAGGAATTGTAGCCCTTTTTATACATAGTGTACCATTTTAGGGGACCAAAAGTGAATATACAAATGAGCATAAACATACATAAATTAATCATATTTAATGTTTGGTTACAAATTTGTTGCAATGACTATCTGAAGTTTACGACCCTTAAGTGGTCATTTGTGAAATAATTGTGTCTTTCCTGCTGACTAAGCAGAGACTAATGCAATGTTGGTGAAACATTTGAGCTCATTCTTCTGTTTAAGAGCATCTGCTAAATGCCTTTTTTTTTATATAATTTTTACCTACCCAAGTAAAAAATAAAGTATACTAAATATACTTTATACTAAATATATTTAATATATATTAAAAGGAACACCACCCAAATTGAGAATTCAAACATGTTATTTTCAGGGCCTAGGAAAGTTCAATCAATATTTGCTACTCTCTCCCAGAAGCCAGAAACCAGAGAAGTAAGAATCAAGCGTGTGTTGTCATCAGGTATAAAAGTCTGGAGCTGCTCCATAGACAATGAATGAGAGACAGAATGTTTGTTTTATTTTCTATACCCAAAGGAGCTTTATTCTTTTTTTGTGATCAATTTTATTTAATTTTTTCAAACATGAAACAACACAGTTCACAACATAATAACAATAATAATAATACATAAAAAAGACACCAAAAACATCAAAGGAGCTTTATTCTATAATAATGGTCTCAGTTCTGAAACTGTAAAAATGTACCTATGAACTTAGAACATTCCCCTGGGTGATCTCAGTGTCACCTATATCTTTCCCAATGCATTGTCTATGGAGCAGCTTCAGACTTTATACTTGATGACATCACAAGTTTTAACAGATTAGGGAGAGTTGTTTGTTTACACTAATATGATGGACTGTTTTAGACCATAGGAATACCATGTATGAATCCTTAAATTTAGTGTAGTTCCCCTTAATGACTACCATACTAAACATGTGCTTTGAATTAGAACATGAAAGCACATACGATGATACGAAGTACCAAAAATGCATTGCAAGTATACTCTCATAAAGGTATAGGCTATATGGGTAGAAATATACTTAAATATACTTATTTTATACAGTAATTTTCTGACTTGAGTAAACACAATACACTAACATTTATTAGGGCTGCATGATAGTCCAATACTACCAAAGTATTATGATTTATGACACTAAACGATAACAATAACTGTGATAACAAATATTTTGAAGCGTCAAAATGTACAGTCTATTTGGACAGCAGCTTGTGTTGGCAACATTAATATATAGGAAAAGGTTCGAATTTTGGACCCCTAGCTCTATTTCCTACTTACCCAGGAGGCCCTTTCTCAGCCAAATCCATGCTGTTCTTCATACTAGCTTCGGCTAGTTAGCCACAAAACGAATGTAAAGTAATTGGGCCACACTCCAGTCTCTACAAGTCCTGAAACAATCACTGAAACTGTGAAACATACTCCATGGTGTAAACAAAGTAGGTTTTGGGACTTTTGGCGTTTACTTCAGGGCCTGTACAGACTGGAGTGTGGCCCCATCGACTTTGCATCGGATTCGTTTTGTGCCTAATGTGGCCCCTTCGACTTTGCATCACATTCATTTTGTGCCTAATAGCCGGAGCTGCCGGTATTATCCAGTAAGAACAGCATGGACTGTGATGAGAAAGGACTCCACCGATCAATAACATCATTGTAAGTATAGGAAATGGGGCTAATGGACAGTTTGTGCCATTGGTCTGCTTCTACATCTACTACCTAAACTTTGAATCTTTTTTGTTATATTCTTTGATGTATTCTTCCACTCTTTTAATGAATTTCCCCAAGAATATCTTATCTTATCTTAACCCTAGACATGGTCTATCATTCTGCTCTTAGATTCCTCAAGGTGGGTTGGTCTTCTCTATCAGAGAGGCGAAATAACCATTGGCATCTGTTCATCTTTAACACTTTGAGTGCCAGTGACGTGTATTGTCGTCTTATCATGCCCCCAGTTGAGTGCCGACGACGCGAATTGTCGTTTTTGAAGCGATCTGAATTCATATTTCATCAACCGAGTCTCCCGTTGGTGCAACAGACCCTCTGGGAGCTCAGATGAGCGAATACCGCCCCCTATCGTCTATCCCTGTGTAACTGCAGGCCATTCGATTATACTGCTGGATCCCTGTGGGGGGAGCCAACTGGCTCCATTATGCTGGTGAGCCGTCTGATGATGAGGGAAGTGAACGCGAGTTGGAAAGCAGCGTGGAATATATATTTACAGCAGCCAATAATCAATCAATAAACGCAATCGATATTTGGAATAGCGATCAGGAATTGGAATAATCTTTTTGGAGAACATCTGATCTAAGGTAAGGACTGCAAACAAGTCATTGATAAGCGACGGGCAGATTAGACACATAGCCATAATTTAAAACATAGATTATGCGTTTTTAACGCTATCATTGAAGTGGATGCTGGCACTCAACAGGGTTTTCAATGTTATATGGCCGGCACTGATCTAGTTAAGGCCATTGATGGAAATTGCCACTATATATCACAATGATGCTAGATTGGAATTATGGACCTTATCTGACTCAAATGATTGGTTTACACTTAAGGTCCCACGAGTTCAGTCTAGAACTTGGTATGTCTGCCTTTTGTTTTGATTCACCAGCTTCCTGGAATGATCTACAACTCACTCTCAAAATCAATACCCCGCTACCCTATGGACAATTTAAGAACATGATCACAAACCTCAGTATCATGTAACTGTTTTTAATTTGATCTCTTTATTTGTTTTAGTTTTTTCCACCTGTGTTTTTGTTCTATTTATGCAAATGTACTTTTTCGCTTTATATGTAATCTGAGCTGTTTGTATTTGTACTTTCAATGGCATTGCAAATTAGGGTAAAACCTCAATGTCCCTTTTTGAGAATAAATACATGTAATTTGATACTAGGTTTTGTATTATAAAGTACTTTTGTCCTTAAGTACTACCACCACTACTACCACTAGAACTACTATTATTATGCTGCTACTAGCTACTACTATTACAACTTGTAATGATAACAATAATAGCAGGTGAAAACCCAATAAACCAGAGGACTTTCTCCACATGTACTTGTGTCCAGACATGAAGCCACGATGCCAGCCTCTCTCGTTCCCTCCTCCCTCCTCCCTCCCTAAGCTGTGTGGTTAAGCTTTATCCAGACCTGTGGCTCCTGTTCAGCCTGCCATGGAGAACCTGCTGGTGAACAGGTTCCCACATAGCTCTCATCTCTACTCAGACCTGTTCACACAATCATCGCCTTCCTGTGTGTCGGCTGTACAGGTGGAATGTAACGTTAGTGAGAGCCAAAATAACACACATGCCCTTTCTGACAACCTTTTCATGAGCCCTTGAAGCCATGGACCTTGAAGTCCAGATTTTAATATAATATTATGATGTCTATTTGATCATTTCATTCTGTATCTTTGATACATATGACAGATTTGGCTGTGAAACTATTATTGTGTGATCTCGCTATCTGTGTAAATCTGGGACAAAATGTGTTTGCCCTTTCTCTGTGTGTAGCCACTGTGTTTAATGATTAACGTTTATGTCCACGCTTGGCTGTCACTCATTGAGGAATCGTTTTTGGAAATGGATTCACTTGTAGAAAATGAGCACCGGTGAAATGGAAAGTCTTGAACTGCTAATTTGCTTATGAATGTCAAGGGGCAGGATGTTGAAATGAAGGGCATCGTCTTGTTCACTAGGCAGTAGGCTCATGCTCGCGGACACCGTGAGTGTGATAGTAAGGTGTTGGTCACATGATAATCCTGATCATGATAAAAAGGCATCATTTTTTTTTTATCAAAGGCGTCTCAAATAGGTTGCCGTACACCAAAACAAACTAGGCCTGTCCTCGAAAACAACTATGAAAATAAGAACTAAGACATTCTTAGTTGAGTAATTGTCATGGGATTTCTTCCACTAATGGATTAGTTGATTTTCGACAAATCTTATTTTTTTTATTAAAAAAAAACTACAAATCCTATATTAAAGGCACACTCTGTTATGGTTTGTAACCGACCTCAAACGCAACGGCACAGAGAGGAAGTTCAGAGTTAGCCAAAGCAAGGGCGTATTTATTTACAGAGTCACAAGATGGAATGAAGTACAGCAATCGAACAAACGGGGAATCTGGCATGTGAAGATGTTGCGGCTCTGCAGATACTCCCAGTAGGTAGTGGTGAGGAATTGGCTAGTGACGTTGAAGCGGCTCTGCAGATACTCCCAGCTTTCACTCCCGGTGGAAACGGAGAGAGAGAGAAATCAGAGTTAGCCCAACGAACACGCAGAGGCAGAGAGGTGACTGATCCAGTATAAATCCAAGTGACTTGATCTTCGGTGTACCACACACAAGTTTAGCTGAGTCCAGAGAAAAAACAATACGGTATCTTCAGTGTTAATCTAACACAAAATTAGGTGAGTCCTGGTACAAACAAAAACGGGATCTCTTCGGTGTTCACCAAACACACAAAAAACTGATAATCCAAAAGACAGTTTCCAAAAACTCACCAGAGCGTAGGGCTGGGCGATATGACCAAAAACGTTATTGCGATAAAATTATAAAATTATTTTCATATAATTCGATATCGATAATTATCGTCGATATAATGTCCGTCAAGTTTAATTAACTTCTTATGCTGCTGCGAATGTCTCAAGTCGAGTTGATGTCGTCATCAGTCTGCGCACGTTAGCCGACAAGCGGAGTATCTCATGACAATAAATATGACACTAAAATACTCTCTTCCGCCACAATATATTAAAACGACGTCCACTGTATATCCCACACTACCATAAACGTGGCCTCAGAATTCAAAACACACACATACTCGGCACGTAAATATATAAAACAGTGCCGTGCAAGCTAGTTATCCTAGCCAGCCTGTTGGTTCTAAGCGATGTATTCCATGACAATGTGCTAAATATGACACTAAAATACTCTCTTCCGCCACAATATATTGAAACGGCGTCCACTGTATATCCCACACTACCATAAACGTGGCCTCAGAATTCAAAACACACACATACTCGGCACGTAAATATATAAAACGCCGCCGTGCAAGCTAATTAGCCTAGCAAGCCTTGTTGTTGAGTGAGTCCTACCTCCTTCCGGGTCTCGGCCATCTCCTTCACTGATTGGTTGTTAGCTGTTGTGCGTAAGTACGTCATCACGTAACGCTGGTTGTTGTTAGTGAGTGTGCTGAGCCGAGGCTGAACGGAGCCAAGCTTGGAAAATCGATATATCGAAACTTTGCGACCACGTTTCATGTTTATTTCGAGGAAATAATTTATCGCGATAGTTATCGTTATCGTTTTATCGCCCAGCCCTACCAGAGCGCAACGCGAGAAGCGGGCAGATAACGAGGCGTAGCTCCGAACGGGGAACCAGGTTCTCCACAGCAGTTCTCCACAAAAGATCCTGGAGAGCAAAAAGACAGGAACAGCGACGGGGAAGGCAGGTATATGCAGGTGTAATTCAGAACGACCCAACATCGATAGTAAGGGGGTCTGAGCATATAAAGCCTTCAGGGGCGCTAATTACAAGCTGTGACAGCTGCGGGATGAGATTGATACTTGCTCCAAAAGCGTGTGGCGGGGAAAGCATCAATCAAACACGGCACCTTAAAGGAACGGAGCGCGTGGCGGGGAATGCATTAATCACATAGTACCTTAAAGGAACGGAGCGTGTGGCAGGGAGCAGACCAAAACCTCACACACTCATATCCCTTTTAGACCGCCCGGGCTCCGGTTCAAGCTCCAGCTCCGTTCTGAACCCTCTGAACCTTGGTGCTCTCTGGCGAACCACCCCACGTTTACACCCATTTAAGCAGAACCAACATTCCACCGTCTCCGTCATCAACAGGGGCGTTACTCAGGTAAAAATAATGCGTGGAGAGCGAGCCTCAACGCACGAGCGCACACACAAAAGAATACACGCACACACATGCTGTATACGTTTGAAATGAATCGTTCCAGCAAAGTAGGCTTCTATTATTCGAATTACTTGTTTTAATGGGTATCATATAGTAGTAAGTCCTACTGTAGAACATGACATATTAGCATGACATCTGATTTATTAATGCCAATAATGGTGTAAAGTGTAAATGATTGATTAGTCAGTAGCAATTCATGACGCCCCGTTTAGCTCAGCTGGTTAGTGAGCTGCCTGTGGAGTGTATGGTACCAGGTTCAAATCTTGGTTACTTTTTTTTTCTTTTTTGTAACGTTAATAAATGTATCCACTCTGGTGTCCCAAAAAGGACAATAACACTACCTTATGCATACTGCACCTTATGGGAATACTGTGATACTGTGAATACTGTATATTTCAGTTAGTTAGATAGTAAATTATATTGATTTATTTGTTTACACTGCTTGTGTAGTTTTTACTACCTGTACCCCCCCCCCCCCCCCCATGCTGCTATGATGCCTGAATTTCCCCAAGGGGATCAATAAAGGAATATCTTATCTTATCAACCAGAGTGGATACATTTATTAACGTAAAAAAAAATTTGAACCTGGCACCATACGCTCCACAGGCAGCGTACTAACCAGCTGAGCTAAACGGGCCATCATGAATTATTACTGACTAATCCATTATTTACACTTTTCAAGTGCCAATTGCGGTTGTCGCCCATTATTGGCATTAATAAATCAGATGTCAAGCTAATATGTCATGTTCTACAGTAGGACTTACTACTATATGATACCCATTAAAACAAGTCATTTGAATAATAGAAGCCTACTTTGCTGGAATGATTCATTTCAAACGTATACAGCGTGTGTATGCGTGTATTCTTGTGTGTGTGCGCTCGCGCACCTGACTCGCTACTACTCGTCTTCACAGCCTAGAATATGACACGCTCACTGATGATGTCACGGTTCGTGAGGAAAAACCAACTATTTTCCGGTGCCAGCTGAGCACCGATTTGTCACGTTCTGAACCAATTAATCCCGGTCTGAACAGACCGACCGGTGCACGATTACGTTCGGGAACTGGCTCCAGCACGGAGCCTGGCCGGTGTAAAAGGCATATAAGTAGTTTCAGCCACTACATGTCACTAGAGCACCAGTAAAACAATGTGGTGTTTACATATAGCAATGTTGTACCACAGAACATAGTTCAGATCAAACTGTCGAACTAGGCATTGCAGATCAAATATAACTCAAGCTCCAGCAAAATATCATATCATAACTTACCACTAAAAATATTTTAGGTACAACTTTAGGCAGAAAAAGAGAAAGCCGACTAACAAGCAGTCATTTCTTTTTCAAAACAGGAGCAGGGAATCAGGGACTGCAGACTAGCAACACGTCTCTATCCACTCACAGGCATTCCACGTGGGGAAATGGGAAGTAGGAAGGGAATACATGCACACAATGTGCACATAATATGCTGCCCAAAGGTTGACGAGTGCATGTTATACAGAGCAAAACAAAATGAGAAGATACAGGCAGAGGGAAGGGTCTCTGCAGATAACGACACCACCACACACTGAGAGGGATTATATTTGTACGAGTCTATAATTTCTTTTGCATAATTCTACTCAGTATGCCTATAACACTTTGAGTGCCACGGACGCTTTTTGTCGTTAGTTCATGCCGCCAGTTGAATGCCAGCAACGCTATATAGCGTTTGTTTGTCGTATTTCTTTATTAGCGATTTTAATTCATATTTCATCAATCGAGCCTCACGCTAGTGCTGCAGACTCTCTCTAAGCTCCATTGGGAAAATACCGCCCCCTATCGTCTCTCCCTGTGGTACTGCACCCCATTGGATTAGACTGATGGGGGGGGGGTCCAGCTTCCTCATTTAACTTTTCCGGCGAGGCATCTGAAGAGACTGAAGTGATTGCCGAGCCGCAAAACAACGTGGAATACATATTTACAGTACCCAGCGCTGAATCAATAAACACAATCGATATTTGGAATGGCGATCAGGAATTGGAATAATCTTTTTTTTTTTTTATCCACTTTTTCTCCCATTTTCTATATTTTCTCCCATCCCAATTTCGTATCATCCAATTCAACCCTCCCCTGTCACGAACGCTGTTTCTTGCCTCCCACAAGCCGGCTGCAATGTGGACTAAGTCATACATAGCACAAGTCCCCTCCGGTACTTGAGGTAACAGCAGTCGCATCTTTTCACCTGCGCAGCTCGATCTCTCAGTGGCGAGGAGTAACGCGTGGGAGGCTCACGCTGCCCCCGACACTTCCTGATTCTACTGCGCAGGCGCACCAACCGACCTGTAGGAGTCGCTGTCCACAACGCCCGATCCCCACCCATCAGTTTCCCACCCCCTAATACGGCCAATGTGTATTAGTATGAACGACCAGCTAAACTGAAAGCAATGTGGAGCGCTGGGCTCGAACAGGCGAGCCCAGTGCCTCCGCATTCGTGGCGAGCGCCTTGCCCACTACGCCACGTAGCCGCCCGAATTGGAATAATCTTTTTGGAGAACATCTGATCTGAGGTAAGCAATTTATTTGACCAGTCTTGGGGTAATCGGATCTGCTTTCACCTATATATCAGCGTTTGCCCCATGTGTGTATGTGTGTGTGTGCGCGCTGATCAGGAAATGAGAGAATATATTTTTCAGCCCGCTTCTCTAGCGTGCATAAGTACACATATACTATCGATAATCTAGCGTTTATTTGAAAACGATTCATAAATAGGCAGAAAAATTACAAAAATGTTTGTGTATTCCAGAATATTCCAGTAAATGCCGTTTATCACGGATTCTATATATTTTCTTTTTTTTATTCACTTTTTCTCCCATTTTTTCTATTTTTCTCCCATCCCAAACCCTCCCCTGTCTTTTGAACGCTGTTTCATGCCTCCCACAAGCCGGCTGCAATGTGGACTAAGTCATAGCACGAGTCCCCTCCGATACTCGAGGTAACAGCAGTCGCATCTTTCCACCTGCGCGGCTCGATCTTTCAGCGTCAGGGGTCTGGGCTTTGGAGGGGCCCCGCCCCCGTCGCTTCCTGATTCTACTGCGCAGGCGCACCAACCGACCTGTAGGAGTCGCTGTCCACAACGCCCGATCCCCACCCATCAGTTTCCCTCCCCCTAATACTGCCAATGTGTATTAGTGCGGACGACCAGCTAAACTGAAAGCAATGTGGAGCGCTGGGCTCGAACAGGGAGGCGAACCTGTTCGAGCCCAGTCTCCAGTATTCGTGGTGAGCGCCTTGCGCACTGCACCACGTAACCGCCCGATTCTATATATTTTCTAGGGCTGACCTTCGAAGCTTTTTTTGGCAATCGAAGCTTCGGGGCCGAGCTTCGATTTTAATTCGAAGCTTCGAGAAAAAAATATATATATATTAATTATAATATATATACCGTAATTCCTCTAATAGTAACCCCGGCTTGTATTTGTTTCAACTGTACCGGGTACCAGGCTTGTATTAGGAGGAGGCCTGTATAAGAGGGAGGCCTATATTTCAAATTTTTAAACGGATCATAATGAATAAATCAACATTTTGTGTCAGTTTGAACCCAGTCAAATGTACTGGGTTCATTTATTGAAACCAAGTACTGTATGAAATAGTAAACAGTGCAATTACAGGTGATCACTGGTCATTTCAACGTTTTCAAAGTGAAATCAAGTAACTAGCTCAGTATGCAGCTCAGTATATTAGTAACCCGGCTTGTATTAGGAGGCCGGCTTATAATTGCTTAGCTCAAGAGCGCACCCGGCCATTAATAGAGACCCGGCTTGTATTTGAGACCCGGTTACTATTAGAGGAATTACGGTATATTTTTTTTATCTTATGTTGTGGGACTTGTACAGCACTTTGGTAAACTTTGTTGTTTTTAAATGTGTTCTATAAATAAAGTGGATTGGATTAATTAATTAAGTAGCCCCTTTCGTGACTGTGACGCAGCCAACAAGGTTTCACTCGGCTGCGCTGCCTGGGTGCAGTGGAGCTGCTCTCACAGCCAACAACATGACATTACATAATTATGTTGCAACCGTCGTCTATCAAGCAAACAATTATATAAATATTTATATGTAGTTGATAGAGACAAAGGCAGAATTCGACTTAATTAAGCACGTTTTATTAAGACGTATTTTTATATGGGTCGGGACACTTTAAAAAAGCAGCACAATGAACACAAATCTGTCCGACATAGTCTTAGGCCCCGTTTAGACGGAAACGCTAGCAGGTGAATCCGCAAAAATATTTTTACGGATGTGCCTTTCGTTTATACGGAAACGGCGTTTTTACGGGGTGAAACCGCAAAAAAGTGAGACTACCTTCCAGGGTGGAATTCCTAGAAACGCAAAAGCTTTGCGCTTTCGTCTAAACTGTCAAACCGTATAAATCTGTTAAAACGATGACGAAAGGTTTGTCACGGCTCTGGTCGCGCGTACTGCTTACGTCACAGGTAGCAGGTATGCGCCAGTAGCCGAGACGTAAACAAAGCAAGTATGTCTGACTTATATCAACGGAGATCACCTGAAGGCTACATTGGCAGTACTTTTAACCCTTTCACTGCCACACGACAGAAGGTTACCCCTTTACTATCACACAACCGGCTGTCGTGTGGCAGTGAAAGGGTTAAATACACAAGAATCTGTCCCGCGGCTTGAGTGGACCCACTGTCTGTGAGTGACTCTGCTTTGGTGCAATCACATTCCCCATCCACAGTCTGCGAATCAGAGGCAGAGTAGGGCGGGTCTTCACAGCACGTCATGTGACATATGCGCCAATCGTGTGACAGCGGGTCTCCGTCGTTACAGCGTCGTCTGCACGGAGAATTCCACTCCGAAATGCTCGTCTAAACGTAAAATTAAAAGTGAAACCGCAAGATGACTTTTGCGGTTTCTGTTCACAAAACGCTTGTCTAAACGGGGCCTTAAATAACAAACGGCATTGCTTCGCTTCTTCGTCGACATGTCTGCTGCACATGTCCTTGTTGTTTTCAACACAGATAATCTCCACGTGCTTGTTGTAGAGAGGTGGAGTCGAGGCGCCGCTTACTTTCGTTTCATTGGAATGGAGGCGGGAAGGCGCCGCTTACTTTCGTTTAATTGGAATGGAGGCGGGAAGGCGCCGCTTACTTTCGTTTCATTGGAATGGAGGCGCAAGATTAAAAAAATAATAATAATAATAATTTTGATATTTTTTTATGTTCGAAGCTCGTGCCATCGAACGAAGCTTCGAAGCTTCGAAGTATTTAAGATAGCCCTAATATTTTCCTGAAACTTTCAAGAAAACGAGGGCTTTTCAAAATGCTATAAAACGGAAATGAACCGATAAAAAATCCGTTTCGACAATGTTGACTGCAAACAAGTCATTGATAAGCGACGGGCAGATTAGACACATAATTTAAGACATGGATTATGCGTTTCGAGCGCTATCATTGAAGTGGGTGGTGGCATTCAATGATAAATAGTGCACCCAACGCTGGCAATCAAAGTGTTAATATCCTTGTACAGATGAATCCCATGATTCAGAGGGACCTCTGTAAAACTTTTTTATTTATTAAAAACTAAAACATATTTGTGAATTTATTATTATTTACCAGTAGGCCTACCGACTAATAAATCACTTAAAACATATATACACATGTACAATAAAACAACTAATCGACAACAAAGATCCTAGTCGACTTTTATGACCAATTAGTCAACCCTGCCTCTACAGAACATGACTGCAGGAGTGACTCAGGGCTTTCCAAGAATAGGATTCCCTTTGACAAGCTACTACCAGGCGCCCCACTTCCCTGTATTTGGCCTGGGGCAGAGAGAGGGAGAGGGGGGGGGGGGGGGCTTTCACGTATCCTGGTTTTATCTGAGAAATATTAATAAGGACATAAACGCAAAGGATAGAATATATAGAGAAAGATAGATAGATATATATAGATAGATACACACAGAGAGAGAGAGAGAGAGAGAGAGAGAGAGAGAGAGAGAGAGAGAGAGAGAGAGAGAGAGAGAGAGAGAGAGAGAGAGGAAGAAGCTGCTACGTGCAGGTTATTGTACAGGCAGTAACAGTCTTATAGGGGAAACAGAGGCCCCACGTGCAGCCAGCCTCTGCTCCTGTTCTATCCTCTTACATAATGTCTCAAGTTCAATACAGCCAGGCCCAAGGCTATTTAAAGCGCCGCCGACTAGCCCGCTGACAAAAAGGTGATATATTTAGTACCCCCAGCACAGCATGAAAGCCCCTGTTAGGACTATATTGGTCACAGACAAGCCTCAGGGTGTGGATTTTGGTAATGTTGCGCGTATTTTTAGCCCAGCCGATGATCCAGGGGTATTTACATGTGGTGCAACCCCCCCCCGGCCCCCACACACACACACACTGATGTCACACACTGCTTTGTAGCACTAGCTAACTGCTAACTAGTTTAATTAGCATGGTTAACTTGTTGGGTTCTGCAAAGAAATTGCTTACATGACATATGAGAGATATAATGGAAAAGTACATTTTGTCCCAAGAGATCGATTTACTAGCTCTGCCAGATTGTGCTATTTAATTTTGAAGTGGATTTAAAGCTTTTAGGTTATTGCAATGCATGAATAAGTTGTACTACTGTAGCACATGCCACAGCCAGAGTGTCTAGAAAGAGCTGAGGTCCTCTGGTTAGTTACACAGAACAAGTGTAGCTTTAACTTGGCAGATACTTTGCTGGGTAGGCACTACTAGGCACCTGACTCAGCAACCAACCTGTCTTCTGTATTCATTTGATGTTCAACAGCGGAGGCACGCATAGGGGGGCTAGCCTGAGGGCTTCAAACACATACCCTGAGGGCTTCAAACACATACCCTGAGGGCTTCAAACACATACCCTGAGGGCTTCAAACACATACCCTGAGGGCTTCAAACACATACCCTGAGGGCTTCAAACACATACCCTGAGGGCTTCAAACACATACCCTGAGGGCTTCAAACACATACCCTGAGGGCTCCAAACACATACCCTGAGGGCTCCAAACACATACCCTGAGGGCTCCAAACACATACCCTGAGGGCTTCAAACACATACCCTGAGGGCTTCAAACACATACCCTGAGGGCTCCAAACACATACCCTGAGGGCTCCAAACACATACCCTGAGGGCTTCAAACACATACCCTGAGGGCTCCAAACACATACCCTGAGGGCTTCAAACACATACCCTGAGGGCTTCAAACACATACCCTGAGGGCTCCACAGCCCCTTGGCCCTCATTGGCAAAAATGTTTCCCCAGTCTTTCCCACAGTATGAAATAATTAAGTATGTTATAGCTATTATCATGCCCATTATTATAATTTGAGTCTCACAGTAGGCTACACAAAAATATAGTAAAGTAAAGAATATATATATATCAATTTAAAAAAAAATTATATCTAAAAGCCCTTGAGTGCCTTGATAAATCTTGAAAGAGCATTGGACAAAACATCTCAAATCTCTAATAACAACTGATACCACCAGTAGCAGCATGATACCACCAGTAGCAGCAGTCTAACGTCAAGCCGCTCAATGTCAAATCCGACACGTTCTACTGAGACTTTCCCGTCCACAAGTCTGTGTGTGGGTGCCGTCCCCCTCAGTAGCATATCCCCGCTCAACAGGCCTGTTCTTCTCAGTTAATACTCCAGCAACAACAGAGAGGACTTCTACATGACCGCTCTCATAAAAAATGGGAGCTCCAGTCAGGACAATAACGAAAGATTTGCAATCATTTAAAATGAGGCCCTCATTTTGATAGTGGTTAGCACAGCAGTGGTTAGCACTGGTTAGCACAGCACTTGTTAGCACTGGTTAGCACAGCAGTGGTTACCACTGTTGCCTCACAGCAAGCAACAAGAAGGTCCTGGATTCAAACCCCAGCAGTGGGCCTTTCTGTGTAGTGTTTGCATGTTCTCTCCGTGTTTGCATGGGTTTCCTCCGGGTACTCCGGTTTCCTCCACACCATAAAAAGACATGTATGCTAGTAGGTATACTCCACAACTGGAGTTGATCCCCGGGTGCCGCACTGTGTGGCTGCCTCACTGCTCCTAAATAGTTATTATTGATCAGATGCAGAGGACAAATTTCCCCAAAGGGATTAATAAATGTCATCTATTTACAATGCAAATGGTAAAAGCCAGATACAATGGAGAAAGAATATCACACAAGAGATATTATCTGAGGTTAATTACTTCTCTCTGTGTGTTATAGCACATGTCCTATTGTACTGTCAATATATCACCAAAGAGAACTTAAATGGTAGATATTAGTCAGTGGCTCTTCCTCTTTTCCAGCTCACTCATTTAACTAGTCAAATTCAGTGAGAAAATAACATTGTTCCATGAATCATATTCAAATGACTGAGATGTACAGCGTACAGGAGTCTATAAATGCCATATTCAAAGTAATTTACGGAACGGGCAACATCAGCACTTTGAATCTATGATTACACAAGATCAAAGCCAATAGATAACTGCTGTAGACAGACTGGGTCATTCTTAGTGTGGTAAAAACATATCTGTGCTACTGCGCTTGGAGGTAGTGGAGTGAATAGAACCCCCACACACACTATCTCTCACTCACACACACACACACACACACACACACACACACACACACACACACACACACACACACACACACACACACAGATCTCAGATCACAACACATCCCACCTTAACACTCTTTTCTAACGCCTACCTTCATTCCTTCTAGTCTGAAGACATTTACTAAAAAGCTAAATGCAGTAGGGGAGAACGGGGGACGTTGTCACGCGGGTAGGTTGTCACATTCATTATATTTCACCACCAGAGGGTCCTGTCTCCCATATTTTGGTATTTAAATGTCCAGAATTGGGGTCAGAGTTCACCTACATTGTCATCTTTGGAGTGAAACAGCTGAACTTGAGGTGAGAGGAATTTTTGTGTTTTGCATGTCCATTTGTAAATATTCCGCTCCTCAGTATTTTTCTTCTAGGCTTTTACACAATTGGTTTATAATGAAACAATTATTACCCTTAAAAAGTGTGAAGGGATAGCTATAGTTTAGATTGTTGTTAGCTAGCTAACTAGTTGTTAGATGGCTGTTAGCCTTGATGCTATCAAGCCATTCCAGTTGGGGTTGGTTGTCACATTTTCTTTGGGGTTGGTTGTCACATGTTGTGTAGGCTATTATTGTTAGGCCAATTTATTGTGTTCTTATTTTGTTATATAGGATGGCCTAAAGATGTGTTTCCTGTTTATGTTCATGTTAAGATGCATTAAGTTATGTATTTGTCAACTTGTCAATGCAATTAAACGTTCAAATTTAGTTCTGCCTTCTTGTCTTCTTTTTAAGATTTTCCAATTAAAACACATGGTGACAACCAACCCCATAGTGTGTGACAACCATCCCCATGATGGGGTTGGTTGTCACAATGTGTCAGAGTGTCTTTGATAGGTGATTAACTCTTTGTTACAATACGTTGGAAAATGAGAGGGATACACGTTTCAAGCCAACATCTTAAGCTTCAATTTAACGTAGGAATGACTATTGAAAGATGTTTTGATTATGAGCAATTCACACTAGAGTAAAAAGTGTGACAACTATCCCCGTTCTCCTCTACATGTATCTGGAGGGGGGGTGGGAAACAAAACATGACGGTTGGTCCAGAGCTATCTTATTCCTCCACATGGACCTGTTGTTTTCCTGTTAGCTTATCGAGCCAAAACTGACTCACTGTTCTCAGATCAGCTTCAGAGACAGATGGGGGGGGGGCTGTTCCATAAACAGAAAGGGATCAGGGGTGTTTTCCAATAGTGGAAACAATTGTAACGCTATGACAAAGAGGCGTCGTGTGGACACGAGTGGTAGAGTGATAGTTACTTTTCAAAGACAGTGTTATTACCACTAGTGCTGGTGATTGTGGTCAAAATATATGATGTTACAATAGTTTTCCTTTTAATTTTTTGGTATTAGGATATTTCCAGTGCAAAGCACGCAGTGAGATGACCCTGTGTCTGACCTGGATTTTACACAAGGCGTTGTCCTACCGATGTGTTGTTCCATTAGTTGCCCACTAGCTTTCATCGCTGGGACAATATACCGGTAAGAGATGCGGTAAACATTAACATTCTCGGATGCCATGTAGAATGTTGACTTTTTTGGAGACAATGAGTGAGTCAAAGTCTTTCCAGAGCCGACCTGATAAACATTAAACAGCAGATGAAGGCTCTCAGACCAAGATGGCACCCAGGGCCATTGTTTTGTTTTGGAAGTGACGGCTCCCTGGCGGTATTCTGGCTCACAGGAAGTAGCGAATGAGCCACAGACGAACTGTCAGACGCGTCTGGGTCGGTGGCGAGAGATGGAAACCAACGATCGTGAAACAATATTTAACTTTCTCCCACTGTTTTTTCATCCATTGTGTCTCTGATCTCAGGTCAGTGGCCTGTCTGCTCCTCGAGGTGATTTCAACTCTGTAGCTTCCAACTGATAGCTGTTGACTGACGAAAAATACAGAAACATTGGGGGAAAGAAAAGGCAAAGAATCCTTGGTTTCAGAAGTATTTCTGGGAACGAAACAGTCACTTCAACATACTAGCCATGGGTATGAACCAATCAGAAATGACAACAGTGAGAGGATGTCAGGATCTCAGGATGTCGGGTTTAGCGTTTCATATCTCCTTTTGATGCTCTGGGGCCATATCCAGTCTGCTTCAACACTTCCAATTCAGCACTTTTGTTCTGTGAGAGGAGAAGTAGAATGCCCCTTGTGTTTTGTTAGAATGGATTTCACTAAACCCGGTAAGAGTGGTCCTTTGACCCCCACCATCGCCGGGCCTGACTGTATTTATGGCAAAGAGTTTGACACAGCGCCTGCCACTTCACCTGCGAGAGGCCTGTGGAAACAGCAGCAGTCACCAGTCACATTCCACAGGGTAGGATGCTTCTCTTATCTCACGAACCCCCTGTATGCTATTTGTGTAAACTACAAACTGTGGGATCGCTGACATAGCGTCTTCTTTTTTTGAGCCTGTACACTTGCCGTGACAAAATCTGAAGTCACAATCTGTAGTAGCCTGGAGTCATTCGGGAGGTCACCTTGTGTATAAGTTAATTCCATATTAAAACTAAATAGTACATAATATTCGTATTATTGAGTACCTCAGACGAAGAACCAAATAAGTCTGTTTTACGGTTTCAGAGGAACAATGTTTTCAAACTTTATTATCTAAAGATGGTAAGTTAGAGTGTTGTGTTCATTCATAGTTAAAGACAGTATGAGTACTTTATTATCTAAAGATGGTAAGTTAGAGTATTGTGTTCGTTCATAGTTAAAGACAGTAGAGGTTGAGTACGTTATTATCTAAAGATGGTAAGTTAGAGTGTTGTGTTTCTTCGTAGAGTAGTTTCTTGTGATTCATTGTCATTCACGTTCCAAGTGATTTAGATTAACTGCAAATACATGAGCTGTCCGAAAGGTTTAAAAAAAAAATATATATATATATATATATATATTTTATATGATTCTTGGGTGCAAGATTTCAATTAACCCATCTCCCGCCAATGACTGATTACCACGTCATTCTCCGCCATGCGTTGTCTGCCAATGACTGATTACGACGTCATTGAGATCAATATTTCACCCACGGAGTCTTGACTGGTGCTGTAGATCTCCGCTCAACTCTCCAACGCTTCAATACCGCCACCTGGTGGCCGATCGGCGAGTTGCCAAAACCGGAAGTGGCCGGAAGTGCTTGGTGTCGTCCCCTATTCCGTCCGGCCACTCGCTATCGCTCGCGGGACTCCATCTTGACACACTGGATATCGATCCGTTGCCATAATTATTTGGACGTATATAGTATTATACAACCTGGAAATGGATCACATAGATCAACATCCCATAATAGCGATCTTTTTGCTCCACGCTCATCACCCAACGGTAAGAGGAGAGACTGGGGTGAGTTTCAGCGTTTTTGATTATTATTAACCATACAAACTGCTCTGATCTATATATCACCCATACTACATGAATCATTTAACGTCGGTCATTGCATTATAAACGACCCCCCCCCCCCCCCCCCCCCCCCCCCCCTCCGGTCACCAGCAGATGACCAGTCATGACGTTTAGGATCATGTACATGTGACATTTTTAATATAACGTTGATCGGTATCAAACTGCATTTGATCATCTAATATATGCATTTATGGCTATAACTCACGTTCTATGAAATACAGCAGAAAACGATAACTCTGGACGGTATTTTAGTATGAATGTGTGAATGAAAAAGTAAAACGTTCCTACATCCTGAACGATAGATAATTGATGTTGAATGGGCCATAGTAATGTCAATTTAGCAATACAATTTAAAAAGTTATAGCCCTGCAAAGAAGGTGAACATCTCCATAGACAAATAGAGCTGGCAGAGGACGGTTTAGGATGAATCAAAGTGGTGGCGGAGAATTAATACACATTTTAAAAGAGTTTTCATGGTTCAAAAGAGATGTGAACTATCCAGTAAAGCGTGTTCTGTTATATGAAATGACCTCTGTGAAGTTCAATAGGACTGGTGTGGTGTTGTTTAGACTGAGCTGTTGATGATTTGTCCTCATTCAACTAGTGGATACAGTACAATGTAATTCCCATGTGTCTGCTTACAGCTTAAAGACACCTATCAGATAAATGGAACGTCTGATGACAGCAGCATGCACCACCATTTCTGTAACATACCATGCTATAGGCCTAGAGTGAAGAGTTATTTGAGTCATGAGGACTATTGTAATAATGATCAATCAAATAAGGGCTACTAATAATCCATTTAAAACAAATGCTAGATACCAAGTAATGCAAAGTCTGCTCTGAATCTGTAATATACTGGTTAACCAGGCGCCAGTCTGTGTCTATATTAATATGTAAGTACTAGGCCTAAGTAGTTTACATGAAATAACGTGAAATAACAGTCCACTTATATTCCCCATAAACAGACTAGTCTTTCTCACCAGAACAAAGCTGTCTGGAAAAAGTACCTTGGTTTCGCAGAGCAAGCTCTTTTTTTGCCAGTTTCCTGCACTGTGCAGTGAGAGAGAGAGAGAGAGATCGAGAGAGAGAGAGAGAGAGAGAGAGAGAGAGAGAGAGAGAGAGAGAGAGAGAGAGAGACTGAGAGAGAGAGAGAGAGAGAGAGAGAGAGAGAGAGAGAGAGAGAGAGAGAGAGAGAGAGAGAGAGAGAGAGAGAGAGAGAGAGAGAGGAGAGAGAGAGAGAGAGAGAGAGAGAGAGAGAGAGAGAGAGAGAGAGAGAGAGAGAGAGAGAGAGAGAGCAAGAGCAAATAGCATATAATGCAGTAGTACTCGAGTTAGTTTGAATTGTATTTTAAATGCTCAGGATAAATCCTCGGGTCTCTCTTGCCAGCAGGTAGACAGTTGCATTCGCATACAAAATAGATAAGAGTTGACTTTACAACTCTCGGGAGTCACGCTTCGAAATAGATCTCACTCTTACTAGAGCAGCCTGTGACTGTGAGCACAGCAGCCTACAAAGTACAAACTGATAAAAGATGCAGACAATGTGGATTTCCTTTTTCCTTCTCAGACAACTGATCTTTATTTATAGCAGTCTGAGGGTGCGTTATAATACACAGTGCGCTCGCCGCTCGCTCGCAACGCGCGCTAATCCACCGTGGTCCCACTACAGCCATAGCGGTTGGAAATTGGTGGGCGGCCGATTAATGTCAGTCCAAAGCAAGCCCGTCTTCTTACCTGCGAGACGTCATAGCACTCTTCGAAAGCTGTCAAGTGTCCTCAAATGATAAGGGAAAGTCGACAAAGTGAACCTTCCCTTGCGCCGTTGCCGTATCGCTGTGAGGAGCGTTGCGCTCGGGAGGGCGGTTGGTTGAACAATGTTCAACTCCAGTCCAGAGATATGGGCCGGCCGGATACCCCGCCTCCAAGGGATATAGTAGCGGATATATTATAGTAGCCTGACATTGGCCGCCCAGGTTTACTAGTGGGTTCATCAATAGGGCCTTCATTTACACTTTTTTTGTGATTACTAGTAAATTGACTGTGTGTGTGCGTGCGTGTGTGTGTGTGTGCGCGCGTGCGTGTGTGTCTGAGTGAGTGTGCGTGCGTGCGTTCGTGTGTGGTGAAGGAGCAATGGTTAGGGATGGGTTGGTTATTGATGGGGAATCATCTTGTTAAGCCTAAACAGATTATTCATGAGGGCAGACAACGGAGTCTTTGGTTGAGGGTGGAATTTAACACTTTGGCTGCCTAAGGTTAAATTCATGATATACCATAGATTGCCAGCGCTATTTGTCTATGGAGAAAGTCCCCTTCTTTGCAGGGCTATAACTTTTTAAATTCTATTGCTACATTGCCATTATTAGGGCCCATTCAAAGTCCTATATGTATTGTTCATTGTGTAGCAACGTTAAACTTTTTCATTCACATATTCATAGTAAAGTATGGTCTAATGTATAAGTATGTTTTCATCTCTTTCTGCAGCTTTCTCCAGAACGTGATATATAGCCCCAAATGCATTATATTGATGATGAAATACAGTTTGATGGCAATCAGCGCGATATAAAAAATTCCAACTAGACGTACTTCTAGAAGTTACTACACGTCATCTGATGTTGACCGGATGGGCGAGGGGGCGTTTATAATTTCTGTGGGCAGCGTTATACCAATCATCTAATGTGGGTCAAATGTTGATAATAGCAGTTAGTATCGAAGACGGTAACGTTACACACTGAAACTCACCCCAGTCTCCGCGCGCCGTTGGGCGATCATCGTAGAGTAGAAATCTTATCATTATGGGATATATTTTTACCCGGTCCATCTCCAGCTTGTATAATGGTATATACGTCCAAATCATGTTGTTTATCGAGTTATTGCCAATCGATCACCATGTAGCGTGACGAGCCAGAGTCCCATGACCTATAGCGAGCGCCCGGAAGTACTACGGACGTCTAGGACAACCTCTATGCCACATCCTGTTTGGCGATTGCGCCGATCGGCCACCAGATGGCGCTCCTGCTGGTGGATCTCAGGCCAGCGGAGGGGACATATGAATCCGATCGCAGATTTTTGAAATATTGATATAAGGACGACGTAACGCGTCCTCCGGCAACTTTAGCATGGCCAGCAAAGACGTCTAAAGACGGTTCCCGGCAGTCAAAGTGTAAAATGAAGCATCGTATTGCAGCATGGAGAGATACAGAGTACAGCAGAGAATGCACAACCTTGGATCTCTCTAGAACTAACTCTCTAGAGAGCTAACAAAGTATTTAGATAAGTAGGTGCTTTGTATGAGATATGAGGTACAGAGTGTATGAGCTATGAGGTACAGAGTGTAGATATAATGAGGTACAGAGTGTAGATATAATGAGGTACAGAGTGTATGAGATATGAGGTACAGAGTGTAGATATAATGAGGTACAGAGTGTATGAGATATGAGGTACAGAGTGTAGAGATGTGAAGTACAGAGTGTAGATATAATGAGGTACAGAGTGAGATATGAAGTACAGAGTGTATGAGAGATATGAGGTACAGAGTGTAGATATATGAGGTACAGAGTGTAGAGATATGAGGTACAGAGTGTAGAGATATGAGGTACAGAGTGTAGAGATATATGAGGTACAGAGTGTAGAGATAATGAGGTACAGAGTGTAGAGATATATGAGGTACAGAGTGTAGAGATAATGAGGTACAGAGTGTAGATATAATGAGGTACAGAGTGTAGATATATATGAGGTACAGAGTGTATGAGATAATGAGGTACAGAGTGTAGATATATGAGGTACAGAGTGTAGAAATATGAGGTACAGAGTGTAGAAATATGAGGTACAGAATGTATGAGATAATGAGGTACAGAGTGTATGAGATATGAGGTACAGAGTGTAGAGATAATGAGGTACAGAGTGTAGAAATAGGAGGTACAGAGTGTAGAAATATGAGGTACAGAGTGTAGAGATAATGAGGTACAGAGTGTATGAGAGATATGAGGTAGATTGTGTATGAGAGATATGAGGTTTACTACGACTATGCTTGCAGCTCATGGTACCAAAGCACCTCAAAGGCCCTAAAAACAAGACTACAAACATCACAAAACAAACTGGTCAGACTACAGCTTGACCTGACTCCTAGAACCCACCTCACCCCTGCCCATTTTGATAACCTAGGATGGCTTAGAGTAGACGACAGAGTACAGCAACTTGCAATGGGCCTGGTCTACAAGATACACTACACCACTAAGGTACCCATGTACATGTCGAAATACTTCCCAAAGGTCAGTGAAGTCCACAACCACAACACCAGAGGGAGTTCCACAAATCATGTTCAACCCAGATTCGGCTCAAACAAGGGACTAAACACGTTTAGCAATTTAACACCCTACCCAAAGCCGTAAAATAATGTGAATCCCTACCCTCCTTCAAAACCGCTCTCAAAGAGCACATACGGGTGGCTGCAATTAGAAACTGGCCCCAGTAAATGTCCAAACACCCCCCCACCCAAACCCCTCCAATGTACAGTTTCTTCCCCTTCGAATGTATATATATTTTTTCATGATCTCCTTCTCTTAAACAGTACTGTATATTTGTATGCCTTGTATGTCATAAATGTCTTGATGAAACAGTACTGTATATCTGTATGTCATGTACTGTATGTCATAAATGTCTTGATGAATTGAAAATGGGGGACCCTGATGTAAACAAGACCAAAGTCTTTTTCTGGTCTGCACCCTTAACAATTGTTTGTATTAGGGCGGCTACGTGGCGTAGTGGGCAAGGCGCTCGCCACGAATGCGGAGACGCTGGGCTCGCCTGTTCGAGCCCAGCGCTCCACATTGCTTTCAGTTTAGCTGGTCGTTCATACTAATACACATTGGCCGTATTAGGGGGTGGGAAACTGATGGGTGGGGATCGGGCGTTGTGGACAGCGACTCCTACAGGTCGGTTGGTGCGCCTGCGCAGTAGAATCAGGAAGTGTCGGGGGCAGCGTGAGCCTCCCACGCGTTACTCCTCGCCACTGAGAGATCGAGCTGCGCAGGTGAAAAGATGCGACTGCTGTTACCTCAAGTACCGGAGGGGACTTGTGCTATGTATGACTTAGTCCACATTGCAGCCGGCTTGTGGGAGGCAAGAAACAGCGTTCGTGACAGGGGAGGGTTGAATTGGATGATACGAAATTGGGATGGGAGAAAATATAGAAAATGGGAGAAAAAGTGGATAAAAAAAAAAACAATTGTTTGTATTGAGCCGTACTGTATTGTACCCATTCTGCAATCTGTTAATAAAGTTTTCAATCAATCAATCAATCAATCATGAGATGAGGCTAAAGTGCAATTTGCGGTTTGCATGTTTGTGTTGTATAGCTGTCACAGCAGCTTCACAGTGTGACTAGTTGTTGTGGTGTGAGGGGTGTCATGTCTGGGCACAAGGCAGCAATGGCAGCTACAGAGAATATTACATTATGTTTTAGGCTGCCTTTGACCTTTTTCTTAATTTGATTTATTTGATTTCCTGTAAGACCTGCACAGGTCTGGAAATCTCTCAAGTGCACTAGGCTGAGATAACCTTTAATTCGATGTGCACTGTCTAGCAGTTCTGGAGAAAGAATCCTTTGTGGATCTAACTTGGGACTGGGTGGTGGAGAGGGTGCTGATTTAGTTTGGGGTGGGGCCCATTGATTGTAGTTATTTAAAATTTTGAATACATGTGACACATGTGTGTCCTCACTAGACGGACGGAGCTGAAGGGGTGTCATTCACTTGTTCTATTGGTTTATTCAAAGCTGCATGTTTTTGCCATAAGTACCAGACATGCTTTGGTGTATGTTTTGTCCCAGGTAGGGTCTCCTTTTTCCACCCTTGCTTTAAGGAGTTCCATCTTTTCTGGATTAAGGAAACCTCCAATTGGCCATCTGCTCTCTGTCCATATGATACGTAGGGATATTTCACTTTCATAGAACTAAAATCAGCAGTCTTACCTATATCTAAAGTCATCTACTAGTAAGCTAGCAACCACTACTGTCCCTGTTGTCCTCTGTCAACACCACCATTCCTCCCAGGTGTCAGGTTCCTCATTCCTTCCACCAATTCTGGGGACCTACAGTCAGGGCCGCCTGGGAGAAATGCGAGGCCCTGTGCGAGATTTAACGCGAGCCCCCCCCCCCCCCCCCCCCCCCAAAGGTAAAAAAAAAAAAAAAAAAAACAATTATATATATATATATATATACTTTTTTTTTTTTTTTTTTTTATACAGTCAACATATTCTTAAATAATAGCGCTGCCCGAGGCGGGGCATGATACAGTCAACATATAGCAAAAGAGAGAGCGAGAGAGAGCTCCCGTTCTACAGTCAATATACAGTGTACAGAGAGAGAGAGAGAGAGAGAGAGAGAGAGAGAGAGACACATTGGAAAGAAATTGAAATGCTATTTGGCCCTAAACAGAGAGTACACAGTGGCAGAATACCTGAGCACTGTGACTGAAGATCCTTGAGCACAGCCTAGCCATCGAGAAAGGCCGCCATAGGCAGACTGTGTGTGTTAGAAAGAGAGAGAGAGAGAGAGAGAACATGTGTGTTTGTCATGTGTGTGTGTGTTAGAGAGAGACTATAGCATGTATGAGAGATTCAAAAGGACAAAGATCAACACTTAAATCCAACAAGAAGAGCGTCTATACCAGAGAAACCAAAGCAGCAAGGAGCCAATGGCCGACATCAGCTAAATAGGCTAGCCAGGTACTGTGACACCAGGCCACGTGACACACAGCTTTGGCCAACGGCCCAACGCTACCCAAGCTACACAAACGACCATTCACACACAGCACATGTCGTATCTCCAAATGTTGTGAAGTAGCATATGTTTTGCCTGGAAAAAAACATCGTTATTAACAAAACATTCGGGAGGGGAAGGAAGGAAGAGTGGGGTAATGTCATGACATTTTACCTGGCTGCACGAGGAACGCAGGGCGAAAGGCCGCAACACAGGTCTCCACGTTGACGAAAGGCCTCTCGCTGTCGGGACAAAGCTATGGCCAGAGCCTTGTCATGGTGCAGGCCCGACTACATCTTCTGTCAAAGATGATGTCGTAGTCAGAGTGCCAGGGCCTGCTATTCTCAAGGCTAACTGATAGCATCAAACGAACGTTCCCAGCTGACGCTAAACAGCTAACTGGCTAACAGTTAGCTCAATCAGGCACCTGGCTGCATGTAGTAGCCGCATAGCTTGCTTCTGCGTTAGCTAACAGCTAACAAGCTATGCGGCTACTGTCTACATACAGCCAGGTGCTCTCACCAGGCACACACAGTTAGCTACTAGTAGTACTATATATTAGCTAGTCGACCAGTTTGGCTCCAGAGAGAGAGAAAGATAGATAGGTCAGGACAGGTCCACGGCGGGTATATAATCATAGGTTGACTCACCATAACGCAGTATCAATGAATGCGGCGCGGCCGGCGCCAATGGTAAAGTTGGAAGGAGACTTGGCCCACGGTGTAATTTCTTCTTCTTCTTCGAGTACTTTCCGGCAGACTGGACACCTTTCGGCGTATTGCTGCCTAACAGATTTATCTGCTCACAAGTTCTCTTCTCCTTCTTTTGAAAAGACATCCACTCGCCTCGCCTCGCTCCTCTGAATAGGTTAGCTAACGCTAGTTAGCCTTTAGCTAAGCTAGCTACTAGCCGACATCATGCTACTAGCCGGCTATACCATGACAAGGCTCCGGCCATTTGTCCCGCTAGCGAGAGGCCTTTCGTCAACGTTCCTTGGTGACCGACCGACTGATAATGATGATAATGACCGACCTCTTTCTTCGTCTTGGCTGGCATAACTAAGCATAGTCAAAAGCTGCACGCGCGAAATAGTCGTCAAACGCAGCTGACTCACGCGGCGCCGGCGTACTACTGATGTAAGTAAAACCACTCCCTTCGTTGAAACCTGCCTGCTGCTGCAGAACCCCAGAAGCTGAGCTCCAATAGTGAGTATGTCTGCAGGACTGCAGACCCAGGAACAAGTCAGACACATTCTACAAACGTGTCTAATGTGAAATATATAAGCATATAAGCAAAACTAGATTTTAGGTCTGTGATGAAAAAGGGCCTCGCGGGAAGGGGGGCCTCGCAAAAAAATAAAAAAAAAATAAAAAAAAATAATAAAAAAAATTAATACAAAATATATATATATATATTTTTTTTTTTTTTTTTTTTTTCGATGCCCCCCTTCCCGCGAGGCCCTGTGCAACCGCACTGCTCGCACACCCCCTGAGGCGGCCCTGCCTACAGTAGTCTAAATATCATACTTCTGAAGTATAAACAAACTACTGCTGTGAAGATTTCAATAAAGCAAACAATTCTGAGTCAAACGTGTTTATTTTGACCTTTGAAGGTTTGAGTTTGATAGGTTTGAGTGTGTTGTGTATCTTTGCCTTGCATAGAATGTTCAGGGAGTAGTTACCATGGTTACCTGCTGCCTTGCTGGAGGAAAGTGTAACGGTTTCACTAAGCCAGAACACAGGTGCAGACACAAACAAGCAGAGACGATGTGGAATCAGAGTATAACACAAATGTTGGGTGTATTTAATGAGAAAAGAAGAGTAACAGAATCCAGTCGCTAGACTGTCCAGGAAGTGAGCAGGTACGGGGTAGTCAGACGAGCGTAGGGGCGTAGCCAGGAGAGGGTTCTCATACAGTCCAGGGATGTTCACGGAGAGAATGGTCAGGCAGGCAGAGGTCATTCACAGGAATCCAAGACAGGGGGACAGGGAGTGGAGCCAGGCAGGAACTGTGAGCAAAAGGAGGACAAGGTCATTAGAAGCACAATAGAACACGGACTGATAAAGAGAACAAGGCACGAGAATATGGATCAAATCAAATCAAATCAAATCAAATTTATTTGTAAGGCCCGACAACACACGTTAATGTCGCCATGGGCCGTACACGTCTTCTTTAAACAAGTCAAGAAGAAACATAACAATAAGTCAAGAACAAAACAAGAACACCATAAGGTCTGTTAAAGTTATGTGATGTATACGATTGCATGTAACTGTCTAACTGTTTCCACAAGAGGGCGCTATAGGCGGAGCTATTAATGCTGGTGCCAGGTAAGAGGTATAAAAGGAGATGTTAACTCCCCCTCTGTCTCTTCCCATCTACCTCTCACAGAGAGAAGGTCTCATGTACTAGTATGCTCAATGTGATAATAAACCACGCCGATTAATGGCTGAAGTGAGAGGACCTTGTCGTCATGACCAAGTTATATATATTTTTGTATCAAATTTTTTCTCCCATTTTCTATTTTTCTCCCATCCCAATTTCGTATCGTCCAATTCTACCCTCCCCTGTCTCGAACGCTGTTAGGCCATGCCTCCCACAAGCCGGCTGCAATGTGGACGAAGCCTTACATCACGTGTCCCCTCCGGTACTCGAGGAAGCAGCCGTCGCATCTTTTCACCTGCACAGTGCGATCTCTCAGCAGCGGGGGTCTGCGTGGGAGGGACACGCCGCCCCGTCGCTTCCTGATTCTGCTGCGCAGGCGCACCAACCGACCTGTAGGAGTCGCTGTCCACAACGTCCGATCCCCACCCATCAGCTTTCCCACCCCTAACACTGCCAATTGTGTTAGTATGAACGACCAGCCAAGCTGATAGCAATGCGGAGAGCTGGGCTCGAACCCAGCATCTCCTGCATTGGTGGAGAGCGCCTTGCCCACTACACCACCTAGCCGCCCCGTCATGACCAAGTTATTGTCGCCCCATAAGTGACTCTGTCAACAGGTTATGGGCCCAGATCACGCAGGGGCGAAATAATAAGGGTAGCAAGTTTAGCTGAAAGTATAGGCTAGGTTAGCACCGGGAGCACCGCGTGGCTAAGGCTAGGCTAACGGGAGCTAAAGCTACGCCTACCATCAAAAGATCAACATGGACCCCAACACGACGATCCTGCGCAACAAGAGGAAGCGGGGCACCGACCCCGCCGACGCGCTGCTGCTGGCGTGCAAGCGGATCCGCCCGGAGAGCAGCGCGCAGAGCCCCGGGGAGGCGGCACCGGGGGAGACGGAGCCTGCTGAGCCCAATGGAGACGAGGTGGAGAACTCCGTCTTCAAACTCGTGGCGACCAAAGGAAGGAGCAAATGGCCCTCGTTCAACGGAAGAGCAGAGGACTATGAGCTCTGGGAAGAGCGAATGTTGTGCTGCATGCACGGTGTGGGACTGAAGACAGCGATCTTGACGGCCCCCACGGGACCACTAACGGCGAAAGCGCAAGCCCTGGACACCAAGCAAAATGCCGACACATTCTGTGAGTTAGCACCACTGCTAGACGACACAAGCTTGGGGCTGATATTCCGCGACACTAAGGACAAAGGCAGAGAGAGCCTGAAAGTGTTGAGAGAACATTATATCGGACAGGGAAGACCCCGAATCGTATCCCTCTACATAACACTAACCGCGCTGAAGAAGGGGCACACCGAGACTGTGACCGAATACGTCATCAGAGCTGAGCAGATCATTACGGCGCTTAAGAGTGCAGGAGAAGCACCAAGCGATGGACTAATGATGGCGATGGTTAGAGGACTACCGGAGCTGTACAAACCGTTCACACTACTGGTAACACACGGTTCAGCGGACATGTCGCTGGGAGAGTTCAAGGCCAAGTTGCGGAACTTTGAGGCCTCAGAAGACACCCACCCAGTTGCCGCGGAGGCGGGAGAGAGGGTGCTGAAAGCCCGGGCGGCACCGAGAGAGAAGACCAGGCCCACGACGGAGCTGGCGTGTTGGCGATGCGGAGAAAAAGGGCATCGGAAAGATAACCGCACAAAGACTGTTTGGTGTAGCTTCTGCAAATCCACGGGCACACAGACAAAGTGTGTAGAAAGAAAGGCGACCAGAGCGCACGGTACGCGCATGGACAAGATGGCGACGACGGCGGACGTGAGACGAGTCGAGACGACGCCCAGAGAGTAGCGGGATGAGAGGACTTCATCTTCGGGGGCGCAGACAGCGTACGTCACCCAGCCAACGCAGCAGCAGCAGGCCCAAAGGAAGGGACTGATCGTGGACACAGGTGCGTCGTCCCACGTCATCAACGACAGGAATCGATTCAAGAACTTTGACAACACCTTCAAGCCGGAGAGACACAGCATGGAGCTGGCAGACGGGAAGCGCACTTACGGGTTGGCGCAAGGGAGAGGAGACGCACAGGTATGCCTCATAGACAGTGAGGGGCGCCGGTGTACAGTGACGTTAAAGAACGCTCTCTACATACCCTCGTTCCCACAAGAACTATTCTCTGTAAAATCTGCTACTGCGAACGGTGCCAAAGTGTTCTTCAATGAAGGTAAATATGTTCTTGTAGAGCCTGACGGTATGCGATTTAACATAGAGGTGTACAAGAGAATGTATTATCTACAAACAGATTGTAATGACAACGACAAGTGTAATAATAATGATATGTGTAATGTGACTGTCAGTCACGATATTCAGACATGGCATGAGATCATGGGTCATTGTAATTACGAGGATTTACTGAAATTGCAAGCAGTGACAGAAGGCATGCACATTAACACTTTGAGCGCCACGCCGTGTTTTCCTTTTTACCCCCTTGAATGCCACGGTCCACTCCCAATGTTAACGTTAATATCGCCTAATCTATGTTTTAAATTATGGATATGTGTCTAATCTGCCCGTCGCTTATCAAAGAATCATTTTCCAGTCAGTGTTGTCAAGGCAGATTGGTTTTTTATCGCTTCATTTCCGTTTGAGAGCATTTTGAAAAGCACCCGTTTTCAGGTGAAAAACAACATATTCTATGATAATCGCCTTTTATTGGAATATTCCAGAACGTTGATATTTGTCGGCCTATTTATAAATCGTTTTCAAATAAACGCTAGATGATCAATAGTATACGTGCACGCACGCACGTTCGAGCCGCGCGCTGATAATAGCTGCTTTCATTTCCTCATGGATTTTACAGTGAAACAGCTAGAGCACATATCACAAAAAAGCTTATATCTCCTCGAAAACGAGTCTGATTATCCTAACACTGATAACATAGATTCCTTACCTGACATCAGATGGTATCCAAATGGTATATTCCAATTCCTGATCACCATTCGAAAAAATCGATAAGTATATTGATCCAACGTGTGTACAGTATAACCCATGCTTGCCGCGGCTCAGAGTATCCAGAATGAACTCTGGTAACTCCGGCTGCATCAGTGGACTGGAAAATGTGGACTGGAATATATTTTTTCCCCCATCCATTTTCATTGAGTCCATTCCAAAAGGGTGATTTACCATCTGGGAGACGATAGGGGGGCGCTTTTTTCACATCTGATCGCCGGCGGCCCCTGGATTTCCAACGGTAGGCTCGGGTGATGCAATATGATTTCAGATCGCAAAAAAAATAAATAAAAAAAAATCAGAGAAAAGCTTTCAACGTCACTATCGTAAACCCGAGATTAGCCGTGACGTGGCACTCAAAGTGTTAAAGGTGAAAAGCGTAGACCTGACAAAGAATGTGAAGTGTGCATAAAGGGGAAGTTCACTCAATCGAGAAATAGAAGTCCCACAGAAAAAGTAAAGGTACCACTTGCGCTAGTTAACACAGATCTAGCCGGTCCAGTAAGCAACGAGTCCATAGGTGGCTTTGGATATGTACAGTCTTTTACAGATGTGTGTACAGGGGCAGTGTTTGTTTACTTTCTCAAAGCAAAGAGTGACACACTCCAGGCCACGGAGAAATTCCTGGCAGACGTAGCCCCTTATGGCAACATAAGATGCTTGAGGTCCGACAACGGAACCGAGTTCACAAATAGAGAGTTCCAATCACTGTTGAGAAGGAACAAGATAAGACACGAGACGTCATGTCTGTACTCCCCACACCAGAACGGGGTGGCAGAGAGGGAAGGACGTACTCTTTTCGAAATGGCTAGGTGTAAGCTAATAGCTGGTAACTTACCTAAGAGTCTATGGCATTATGCGGTACAAGAAGCCGCTTCCACCAGAAACTGGTGTTTTAATAAGCACACGGGCATACAGCACTGACAGGAAAGAAATGTAATCTAGCTAGAATGCACAAATTTGGATCAGTGTGTTATGCTTAGCAGCAGGACAGAGGAAAGCTCGAGTCCAGATGTGAAAAAGGACTCTTTGTAGGGCACAACAAAGGAAGCCCCGCTTTCCTAGTCTATTATCCCGGTAAAGGGAAAGTGCAAAAACACAGGCTAGTCAAATTTGTCACAAAGACAACATGTGAGAACGAGACACAGACAGATGAGCCAGAGCTGGACTCCAGAGAAAGGTGTGAAGAAACAGAGACACCTCAGCCTAGTGTACAGACAGACAGTCAGCAACCCCCAGAGGACGATGACGAGGAGCACCCGAGGGTGACGTCACGTGCCCCATGCAGTGGGAGGTATCCCTCACGGGAACACAAACCCCCAAAGTATCTGAAAGACTATGCCCGGAGAGAAAGTGACGAGGATGACAGTACACTTACCAGCATTGATTACTGCTACAGAGTAGTGAGTGGAGTACCTCAGACCTTTAAAGAGGCCATAGTGTCCCCTGAATCAAGTAAATGGGAGAGAGCAATGGATGAGGAGATGAGGTCCCTAGAGGACAACCACACCTTTACTCTAACCAAGTTACCAGAGGGCAGACAGACAGTGGGAGGAAAATGGGTGTACTCAATCAAGGAGGGTATTGAAGGCCACGACAAGTACAAAGCCAGGTTCGTAGCTAAATGTTTAAATACAGAAGGAGGGTACTCCATGTTTAAATACAGAAGGAGGGTAGCTACATGTTTAAATACAGAAGGAGGGTACTCCATGTTTAAATACAGAAGGAGTGGATTCCATATTTAAATACAGGAGTGGATTCCATGTTTAAATACAGAAGTGGATTCTATGTTTAAATACAGAAGTGGATGATTTAATCATCGCAGCGGACAACACTAGAAACCTAGAGGCAGGTTAAAACATTTTCTGGGCATGGACTTCGAACAGTCTGCCAGTTGTGTAAAAATATCCCAGAAAAGATCCTGAAATGTTTTGACATGCAAGAATGTAGGACAAGGGAAACACCAACATCCGGCGCAGTCATGAGCAGTCGCATTACAGAGAGCTCTCACCATCGAACCAAAACAACAAGGTTTTGTGCACATTTTCTCCTCCTGCTAATATGGATTATGGATTTATACCTCAATTCATCAATGAAGCAACATCAAACAGAAGTGGAGAGAAGTGAAAACGGTTTTAACGAGACCCACAGTGACTTCTACCTTCTCAATGGCTCTGAAAAGAAACATCTACACGTCGGAACGGCGGCTATACACACGTTACTAACAGCGAGCCCGGTACGTAAGAACTTACCCCCGAATGGCAGATTGGACCGTAGGACCATGATCATCCTGGTTCTGCTACTTTCGGGAGACATTCATTTAAACCCAGGCCCGGTCTTGACCAGAACTCAGGCTAGAAGACTTGGTCTGGCAGCGCAAGAAGCGAGGGAGGTTTCCATCGCGACCAACAACAACATCAACAACTCGACCCGTGGCAACATCCACTGCGCGGACGGCAACTCTTCCCCAATGACGCCGCAGCAGACGAGCACACGTGAGGCAGAGATGAGAGGAGGTGAACCGAGGGTCGAAACCATGACGACCATCTCGACGCGGGATTTAAACATCTCAACGCCCGATAGCCGGCTAGCCAGCGGAGCTAACAGCGAAAACATCCAGGAAAAAAGGACTCTGGAACGAGTCTTTTGTTGTACCAGCACGGCGCGGGACCCGACCCCCCCCTCCCCCCTTCCCAACCACATCAACAAAGCCCCCCCAACCGGCAACCCCACGGACAAATCGCCTGCTAAATTAGCCAACCTAGCCAGGCTGGCTATGTTTACCAGCCCAGGAGGACAAAGGGTTGCCGCCAGAGAAGACACAGGACAAAGGACCCCCCCTCCCCCCTCCCCACACACCAACACACAGACCTCACGGAGACAACAACAAAGACCACCCCACCCTCCCCCACAGCAGCACCAGACACAGACGAAGTCAATTACCTGGAACTTGACGACATCAATACCACAGCATATAAAAACGGACTACACATTTTTCACCTGAATGTAAACAGCATAAAGCATAAGCTGGATGAAATAAGAAACCTGTTTATGAGCGGTAAGGTAGACTTAATATGCTTTACTGAAACTAAACTGGATCCATCTGTAACAGACCCTGAAATAGAGTTAGAGAACTATACTATAGTCCGTAATGACAGAAACCAGTATGGAGGTGGTGTTTGTATGTACATACATAAGGACACCAAATTCATTACCCGTACTGACCTTCATCATGAGACATTGAAACCGTATGGGTGGACATTTTATTTGAAAGGGCTAAATCTGTTCTAGTCGGCAGAATATACAGACCGCCAGATCAAACTGGCTTTTATGATACTCTGGATGTGTGCTTAGCTGGAGCTGAGGATGCGGAAAAAATTCTTATTGGGGATTGGAACACGGATATGCAACAAAAAGATGCACCGTCTTCAAATCCTTCAATAGGTTTTGTGATCTGCACGGCCTCAGCCAACTAATCACCCAACCCACAAGGATATGTGAATCAACTCAGACTACCATTGACCTCATACTGACCTCTGACAAGTCCAAGATCTCCAATAAAGGGGTTATAGCATGTGGGTTAAGTGATCATTATATGATATTCTGTACCCGCAAAAAGCTAAAACTAAAGGCTGGCTGTCACAAAACAGTCACATCTAGAGACCTCAAAACCTACTCTAGCGAGGCCTTTAACCTTGAACTGGAGAGTCTGGACTGGTCAGATGAACTCAATGGTACACTGGTTGAAGAAACTTGGCTTGGCTTCAAAACCAAATTTTCATCAATACTAAACAACATGGCCCCCCTAAGAACCACCAGGGTAAAAAATCGCGCTGAGCCATGGATGCACACTGAAATACTGACCGCTATGAAAGCCAGAGACAAAAAATGCTCTGAGTTTCGTAAAAGCCAGTCAAAGCTTACCAAAAGCACGAGCAGTGAACTCCAAGACCACGTGACTGAACTCAAACTAGAAAGAAACAGACTAAGAAATGACGTAAACTCCACGATCAAAACTGCAAAAAAAAATTTCATCAATGACAAAACCGAGGAAAACAAAAATAAACCACGTGAACTTTGGAAATTACTCAACAATCAACTAGGCTGCAGTAAAAAACTTAAAACCAGGTTCTCAAACATAAACATAAAGACGGACAACACGCTCATCACAGACAAGCTGGATGTAGCCAATTACTTAAACACTTTCTTCACAAACATAGCCACAACACTGGTAAACAAACTACCCTCCCACTCAGGGCAGTATGGGGTAGAACACATAGTAGCATACTACAAGAACCTAGGCGTCCACAAAGACGACTTCAAACTGGAAATGGTAACTACAGATGAGGTACTCAAAAAACTGAGCGCCCTCCAACCAAACAAGGCCACTGGCCATGACAACATCCCCTCCAAATTCCTCAGAGACTCAGCAGCAGCCATCAACCCCAGTCATCACACACATAATAAACCTCTCCATAAAACAGGGACACGTCCCCAAGGACTTCAAAATTGCGAGAGTAACACCCCTGCACAAAAAGGGCAGCAAATAGACCCGGGTAACTACCGCCCTGTTTCTATCCTTACATCCATCTCGAAAGTCATGGAAAAAATAGTATACGAACAGATCGAAAAGTACCTTGCGGAAAAAAATCTAATCTACGAATTCCAATCTGGCTTCAGAACATCCCACTCCACGGACACATACCTTCTCTACTTGAACGACCACATCAAACAAGAGGTGGACGCGGGCAAATACTGCGGCATGGTCATGCTGGACCTACAAAAGGCCTTCGACACTGTCAATCACACCATTCTGATTGACAAGCTAAAAGCAATTGGTTTTGATAGTTTATCAGTGAGCTGGATACAATCCTACCTGGAGGGGAGGGAACAGATGGTGGAAGTAAACAGTACCCTATCCCCCCCCCTCACAGTGAGCTGTGGTGTTCCACAAGGAAGCATACTAGGACCGCTACTATTCCTAATTTATGCAAATGACATGTCGTCAGCTTGTGACTGCAACTTGTTCCTGTTTGCGGACGACTCAGCCCTGCTGGTCTCTGACAAGAACAAGTTACAGGTTGAAAAAGCCCTCAGCTCGGAACTAGGCAAAATCTGCATATGGCTCGCCGACAACAAACTATCATTACACATGGGCAAAACAGAGTCCATTCTCTTCGGTTCAAATAACAAACTCAGCAAGACCGACGGCTTCTCGGTTGCAGTGGGTGACAATATTATCACAAGGAAAGATGAAATTACCTACCTGGGTTCCATCCTAGAGGCTAATCTTTCCTGTGACAAAATGGCATCCAATGTAATAAAAAAAGTCAACCAACGAACGCGATTCTTGTACCGGATCTCCTCTCTGGTAAACAAGAATACCCTGAAGACTCTAGCAGGAGCATTCATTCAAGGGTACTACGACTACGACCTCATGGTACCAAAGCACCTCAAAGGCACTAAAAAACAAATTACAAACATCTCAAAACAAGCTAGTCAGACTACTGCTTGACCTAACTCCTAGAACCCACCTCACCCCTGCCCACTTTGACAACCTAGGATGGCTTAGAGTAGACGACAGAGTACAGCAACTTGCAATGGGCCTGGTCTACAAGATACACTACGCGACCAAGGTACCCATGTACATGTCAAAATACTTCCCAAAGGTCAGTGAATACCATGATCACAACACCAGAGGGAGTTCCACAAATCATGTAAAACCCAGATTCGGCTCAAACAAGGGACTAAACACGTTTCGCAATTATGCCACATCAATGTGGAACGCCCTACCTAAAGCTGTAAAGGAATGTGAATCACTACCCACTTTCAAAAACACTCTCAAAAAACACCTACGTGAGACTGCAATTCGAAACTGGCCCCTACAAATGTCCTAACCTAGTTGTACAGTAAATGACCAAGTAAAGCTTTGTCAGTATTCCAATGTACAGTGTAAAATGTGTGTGTGTCCCCTACCCAACCCCCCCCCCCCCTCCAATGTACAGCCCTCACCCAACCCACCCAACCCCACCCCACCCACCCAACCTCCTCCAATGTACAGTTTCTATGCCAAATGTATATACACTCTTTTTCTGGACACTTTTGTATCACAAACAGTACTGTATTTGCAAATCTGATATGTCATAAATGTATAGATGTAGCAGTACTGTCTATCTGTATGTCATGTATGTCATATATGTTATGATGAATTGAAAATGGGGGACCCTGATGTAAACAAGACGAAAGTCTTTCTCTGGTCTGCATCCCCTTAACAATTGTATGTATTGAGCTGTACTGTACTGTACCCATTCTGCAATCTGTTAATAAACTTTTCAATCAATCAATCAATCAATCAATCAATGTGATCAAAAACTAGACTACCAAGAGGATGCTCAGAAACTGACAGATGTAAACATTTACAGAGAAGCTGTAGGTAGCCTCATTTATTTGACAACATGTACTCGCCCTGACCTATGTTTTGTAGTGAGTAAATTGTCACAGCATTTTGCTGACCGCACAGAGGAGCACTGGTTTACAGCAAAACATGTTTTTCATTATCTCAAAGGTACAGCAGATAAACAGCTTTGTTTCAGAAAGAGCAGCGAGAGTTTAGGGCTTAAAGCCTACAGTGATGCAGATTGGGCGGCAGACGCCACAGACAGAAGAAGTACCACAGGGTATTGTGTGAGATTGAACACAGACAGCTCACTGGTTTCGTGGAAAACAAAGAAGCAGCCCACAGTGGCACTATCAACTTGTGAAGCCGAATACATGGCTCTAGCTATGACAATACAGGAATGTATTTATCTAGAACAACTGCTTGAAGGAATGGATACCTATGTATACAAGAAAACTGTTGTTTATGAAGACAACTAGGGAACCATTGCGAGAAACCCTGTGTGCCGACAGAGGTGTAAACATGTGGATATAAAATATCATTTCATCAGATCTGTCATCAGGGAAGAAAGGATGACACTTGTTTATTGTCCGACAGACGACATGGTAGCAGACGCTATGACGAAGCCTGTTTCCAAACTGAAATTGAGAAGATTTGCAGAGGTCATGTTTGGTGTGTAAATATTGCCTGTTATGTAGTATTGACTACCATATTCTTTTTGATGCTATGAACTGCATTACTTTCTTTGAAGATTGTTTTTGAAAAGTTGTACAGTATACAAGACAGCCGTAAGTGGGAGTGTTAAAGTTATGTGATGTATACGATTGCATGTAACTGTCTAACTGTTTCCACAAGAGGGCGCTATAGGCGGAGCTATTAATGCTGGCGCCAGGTAAGAGGTATAAAAGGAGATGTTAACTCCCCCTCTGTCTCTTCCCATCTACCTCTCACAGAGAGAAGGTCTCATGTACTAGTATGCTCAATGTGATAATAAACCACGCCGATTAATGGCTGAAGTGAGAGGACCTTGTCGTCATGACCAAGTTATTGTCGCCCCATAAGTGACTCTGTCAACAAGGTCCAAATTTTTTTAAATAAATGCAAAATAAATAAATGCAACATACCCCACGCGAAGGTAAGGAAAAACTCACTAAAACCTAGCAATAGGAAAAAATGCACCACAGGCAATGTGGAGGAGAGAAACCTTAGAAGGGCCATTCAAGGGGGGATCTCCCTTCTTAGATGTCGGTGATAGTAGTGTTTCAGTAAAAACAGTTGGTAGGCATGCACTCATGTGTGTAGTGAAACACAGATGAGTGCATGCGATAGCAACTGAACATTTTGAAAAATTAAAGATAGAGCTGATAGCGATAGCAACTGAACATTTTCAAAGATTAAAGATAGAGCTGATAGCGGATCTAGTTGAGGCACAGGGGCGGCGGAAAGAGGGTCGCGTCCTCCCGGTCTTGATCACGGGACGTTCAACGCTCCGGTCATCACTCCGAGACAGCCGGAGACAGGGAGACAGGGGCCAGCGCAGAGAGGGTCGCATCCTCCCGGTCATCATCACGGGACGTCCAACACTCCGGTCATCACTACGAGACAGCCGGAGACAGGGAGACAGGGGGGCACGCAGAGAGGGTCGCATCCTCCCGGTCTTCATCACGGGACGTCCACCACTCCAGTCATCACACCGGGACAGCCACTCACAGGGAGACAGGGAGACGGGACAGGCGTTAGACAGCTCGCGTGATTGTGATGGGCGGACATAGCAATAGATACAAGTGGTAAGCATATATGTGGATAGAATAGATATATGAAGTAAGCATATTATGTGAATGGAATAGAAGTACTTAACCCAGCAATGAAACCACGTTGACAGACCACAAACCATGTTGACAGACCACGGACAGAAGACGGTAAGAAGCTGATCCATGGCCTCGGTGGTGCATGTAGAACAGTCACTGCATGGACTGACTGGAAATAAGGGACTACGATCTGGCAGCCTCATGACATCTGGGTCAGGTCTAAATAGGGTTTGTACTCAGCTGGTAGATGTCACTCAGCTGCTCCTCGGGATGACACACACCTGCACCCCATCCTGTAATCAGAGAGAGAGGAAGAGAGGGAGAGTAGCTAGGTTGGGATAGAGTGGGAGAACCAAGGGTTAAAGAGGGTGGGAAGCCTGGAGGCCTGGAGGGGCATGACAGACAGATTCTAAACATTCTGTGAGAAGTTGACAGTTGGTCAAACTACTGTACACCCCAAGTGAGAAATTGTTCCTATACTCTAAATAGTACAAGTACTTTTGACTAAAAAGAAAATATTACACAGAATAATATTGCTGTATTGTTTGTTTACATTTACATTTAGTCATTTAGCTGACGCTTTTGTCCAAAGCGACTTACAAGTTCTTTTAACACTTGTTTAAAATTATAATTTTTTTAATTCTGAAGTATTATATTTAGACTTGGTCCTCAAAATGAATGGAAGTGAATAAGGAACCTGACACCTGGGAGGAATGGTGATGTTGACGGCAGATGACAGGGACAGCAGTGGTTGCTAGATTACTTTAGACAGAGGTAAGACTGCTGATTTCTACTCAAGTGAAATATCCCTTTAACTCCTTGCAGGGAACTTTCTCCCCTTCTCAGAAGGACCTTTCCTGGCCTCAGAGGGACCCTTTGTGGGGTCCCAGACCCTGGGAGCATCGTTCCCTAATAATTCCAAATTCTATAGGGGATTAATAAAGGAATATCTTATCTTATCTTATCTTATAACATAATTAATAAATCAAATGAATCTCCAGTAGAATAAATACATCTAATTTAATGGGATGACGTCACCAGATACCTACTCAGGTCAAGCTTCTCTGGATAGTGTCATCCCACTTCTCACACCATTTGATGGGGAATAATCTTGTTAAGCCTAAACAGATTATTCATGGAGGCAGACAACAGTCTTTGGTTGAGGTACAGAGTGTAGAGATATGAGGTATGAGAGAGATATGAGGTACAGAGTGTATGAAATATGAGGTACAGAGTGTATGAGAGGTATGAGGTACAGACTGTAGATGTAGATATGAGGTACAGAGTGTATGAGATATGAGGTACAGAATGTAGAGATATGAGGTACAGTGTGTATATGAGATATGATGTACAGAGTGTATCAGAATCAGAATCAGAAAGGTCTTTATTGCCAAGTAGTTTTCACATACAAGGAATTTGCTTTGGTCGTTTTCGAGTGAGATGAGTTGGGCAATGGAGGACGAGTGCCGCTAGCCTTTTCACGGCGGCGTTCGCGAAGACGCGTGTCCAGATAATACAATAAAGAGGTGGAGTAAGATAAAATGAAATATTAACTAAGTTAAGCACAATAGAATAGAATAGAATTATGAAATAAAATAAAATATAGGCCAGTAGAGATATGAGGTACAGTGTGTGAGAGATATGAGGTACAGAGTGTAGAGATATGAGGTACAGTGTGTATGAGATATGATGTACAGAGTGTAGAGATATGAGGTACAGTATGTAGAGATATGAGGTGCAGAGTTTAGAAATATGAGGCACAGAGTGTAGAGATATGGGGTAAATTACATAGATTGGAATGGGTGAGTCACGTACAGATATAAATGGGTAAGGGAGAGGTGAGGAGCGCTGTGTAACAAGAAAGCACAGAGTGTATGTTGGTCATTTCCCCTGTGAAATAGAATAAGGGGTTAGGGAATGAAGGTAAGTCTATGAAATATCCCCACAATGCATGAAAGCATGGTTGTGTGTGTGTGGCTGTGTGCGCGCATGTGTGGGTACTGGGTAGGCTGTACGTTACCGGAACACAATCTCTGAGAGGCTTATAGCACGCATGGCAGTGTTAGGATAGGGGTTGGCGGAGCCCAATTGCAGATCACAGGAGGAGAGAGAATGGAGCGGTTTAGGTTGGTTTTAATTGTTACCCCCCAAGCAGACAGGTTACAGGTCAAGAATGTGCGACAGGTACAAGAATGTTCATTAGATGAGGAATGGTGCGTTCCGTGTGCCGCACGGGGCGTCCAGGTGAGCGGAGTACCGGAGCGGTGGTCCTGGGGCACAGAGAGAACAGGATTAGGACAAGGTAATTCAACAAGGCTTGAGTAGCAAGGCTAGGGTTAGTTGTCATACCTAGGAAGTTAGGTTAACACTCCGACGAGGGTAGAGCAGGATCTGTGGGCTGAAGTACCATCTCGCTGACGAGGGAATCCCTCTCAGCTGTGTCAATTAACCCACTGGCAGCGTGGGAATCCGGGGATCGGATGCTGCCCATATAAGGGTGTGAGAGGATGAGGGGTGAGGAAGGCTTCCGCCGTGATGGTGTGGAAGGAGGAGGGGTGAGGAAGGCTCTCGCCGTGATTATAACAGGACCCCCCCCTCTACGGGCGCCTCCTGGCGACCCTCCAGGCTTGCCAGGGTTGGCCTGATGGAAATCCCGGATGAGGGCAGGATCCAGAATCATCTGGCGGGAGACCCAGCTGCTCTCCTCTGGGCCGTAGCCCTCCCAGTCAACTAGGTATTGGAAGCTGCGGCGACGCACATCCAGCAGCTGCCGGACGATGTATGCCGGATGGTCGTCGATGACCAGCGGAGGGGGATGTTCCGGAGCTGGGGGAGACAGGGGACTGGAGACCACCGGCTTCAGCTGGGAAACATGGAATGAGGGGTGAATGTGCATGTTGGAGGGAAGCTGGAGTCTGACGACTGAGGGGTTAATGACGGATATAATTTTATAAGGACCAACAAAACGGGGGGTGAGTTTGCGGGAAACTGACTTGAGAGGAAGGTCCCGAGACGAGAGCCAAACCATCTGACCTGGTTGATAGTCGGGGGCCGGGGTCCGGTGGCGGTCGGCAAAGCGGCGGTTTTGGTCAGCGGAGCGGACCAGCGCGGCCCTGGTGTCCTCTCATATCCTCCTGCAGCGGTGAAGGTGCGCCTGCACCGAGGGAACTGAGATCTCCTCCTCCTGGGTAGGGAACAGTGGAGGCTGGTAGCCCAGAAGACTCGAAGGGGGACTGACCTGTGGCAGCGGAGGACAAGGAGTTGTGGGCGTACTCGATCCATGGCAGGAAGGCGCTCCAGCCAGAGGGGTCCCGGGTCGCGACGCAGCGGAGGGCGGACCCCAGGTCCTGGTTAGCCCGCTCCGACTGGCCGTTGGTCTGCGGGTGGTATCCGGAGGAGAGGCTGACCCTGGCCCCCAGAGCCTAGCAGAAGGCTTTCCAGACCTTGGAGATGAATTGAGGGCCTCTGTCGGAGACGATGTCCACCGGGATCCCATGGAGGCGGAAGACGTGGAGCACCATCAGGTCAGCGGTCTCTGAAGCAGAGGGAAGTTTGGGAAGAGCAACAAAGTGCACAGCCTTTGAAAATCGGTCGACAATGGTGAGAATGACTGTGTTACCGTGTGAGGGGGGCAGACCGGTGACGAAGTCCAGGGTGACGTGTGACCAGGGCCGGCCAGGAACAGGCAGCGGACGGAGGAGCCCGGCAGGTGGTCGGTGGGAGGCCTTCCCACGAGCACAGACGGTGCAGGCAAGGACGAAGGCGCGGGTGTCTTCCCTCATGGAGAGCCACTAGAAGTGCCGCTTCAGTAGGGACAGGGTACGGTCGATCCCAGGATGACAGGCGAACTGGGAGGTGTGGATCCACTGGAGCACCTGGGAGAGGACAAGGTCGGGAACAAAAAGCCGGTTAGGTGGGCCATTACCTGGATCAGGCTGGACGCGCTGAGGCTCCCAGACGACGGACTGGATCTCCCAGGTGGCGGAAGCCACTAAGCAGGAGGAGGAGAGGATGGTGTCAGGGTGTGAGGGACCCCCTCCGGGGACAAACTGCCGGGAGAGGGCGTCCGGCTTAATGTTCTTGGAGCCTGGCCTGTAGGTCAGGGTGAAATTGAACCGGCCGAAGAACAGCGCCCAGCGGGCCTGGCGGGAGTTCAGGCGCTTGGCCGTCTGGACGTAGGCAAGGTTCTTATGGTCCGTCCAGACCAGGAAGGGGATCTCTGAACCCTCCAGCCAGTGCCTCCATTCCTCCAGGGCCAGCTTGACTGCCAGGAGCTCCAGGTTTCCAATATCATAGTTGACCTCCGCCGGGGTCAGGCGGCGAGAGAAGAAGGCGCAGGAGTGTAGTCTCTGGTCGAGAGCGGAGCGTTGGGAGAAGACCGCCCCCACCCTGGTACTCGAGGCGTCCACCTCCACCACAAACTGGCGGGACGTGTCCGGCTGGACGAGGATGGGCGCGGAGGTGAAGCGCCTACGCAGCTCGGAGAAGGCAGAGTCCACTTTATCGGACCAGACGAAGGGCACGGAGGGCGAAGTGAGTTGGGTAAGGGGTGCAGCGACCCGGCTGTAGTCCCTGATGAAACGCCGATAGAAGTTAGCAAACCCCAGGAAGCGTTGGAGCTGCTTGACGCTGGTGGGCCGGGGCCAGTCAAGTTTCTTTATTAGTTGTCATACAGAAGTACAGAATACTGACACTGCCTTGATTTTCTCGGGGTCCGCCCGGATCCGGCCGCCCTCTATTATGTAGCCAAGGAACCCGATGGAGGAGACGTGGGACTCACACTTCTCCGCCTTGACGAACAACTTGTTCTCCAGCAGGCGTTGGAGGACCCGGTGGACATGCTGGACGTGCTCTTCCATAGAGCGGGAAAAAATCGGAATGTCATCCAAATAAACAAAAACAGAGCGGTTAAGGACATCACGGAGAACGTCATTGACAAGGGCCTGGAAGACAGCAGGGGCGTTGGTCAGCCCAAAAGGCATTACCTTGTACTCGAAGTGACCGAGCGGGGTCTTAAAGGCTGTCTTCCATTCGTCCCCCTCCCGGACACGGACGAGGTGATAGGCATTCCTGAGGTCCAGCTTCGTAAAAATGGTGGCACCTTGCCGGGGTTCAAAAGCTGAGTTAATTAAAGGCAGGCGGTACTTGTTCTTGATCGTGATGTTGTTGAGGCCCCGGTAGTCAATACAGGGGCGAAGGGAGCCATCTTTTTTGGAAAGGAAAAAGAAACCAGCGCCGACAGGAGAGGAGGAGCTGGTAATAATGCCAGAGGCCAGGGATTTCTCCATGGACTCCCTCTCCGGACGCGAGAGATTGAACAGGCGACTAGCGGGGAGCGGGGCTCCCGGGAGCAGGTCAATAGCACAGTCGTACAGGCGATGGGGTGGCAAGGAGAGAGCATGCTGTTTACTAAAAACAGCCTCTAAATCATGATAAATTGGGGGGATAGCAGAAAGGTCAATGGGTTCGTTCGGAACGTGAGAACCAGCGACCTCCAGTGGCGACCGAGCTGACTGTAGACAGGAGGCGTGGCAGTGAGGGCTCCAGCTCACGACCGCGCCGGTTGGCCAGTTTATCACAGGGTTGTGTAGCTTCAGCCAGGGCATCCCGAGAACAATAGGGTTATGGGGGGAATTAGTGACGTGGAAACGGATAACCTCGTTATGATTCCCTGAGAGCAGCAGGCGGAGGGGTTTGGTGTGGCGAGTTATCCGCGAGAGTAGCCTCCCGTTTAGACCGTGAGCATCGCGGGGAATTGGCAAAGTGTCAGTAGCAATACGGAAGCGAGACACTACCCCAGCGTCGTTGAGATTCTCGTCTGCGCCTGAATCGACCAGCACGGACAGTGGAAGCGATTGGCCGTTGTAACACAGCGTGGCACTGAATTGCATATTTGGACCGGAGCTGGGAGCATAGTCTAGGCTCGAATTACTGTCGAGCCCGTCGTTTGGGCGAATCGAGCATGAAGCGAGGGAGTGGCCGAGTTGGCCGCAGTACAGGCATGCCCCCGTCTTGAGTCTGTGACAGCGTTCGCTGGGAGGGAGGTGAGAGCGGTCGAGCTCCATAGGCTCAGAGGGGCTGTGCTCAGCGCGGGCGGCGCGCCCGGAGGGAGGAGAGCGAGATGAGTTGGGCAATGGAGGACGAGTGCCGCTAGCCTTTTCACGGCGGCGTTCGCGAAGACGCGTGTCCAGTTCTCTGGCTAAATTAATTAGCTCGTCCAGGGAAGACGGTTTCTCTTTAGACGCCAATTCGTCCTTTAGGACGTCGCTGAGGCCTTGACGGAAAGCCCCTCGTAACGGCGTGTCATTCCACTCGGAACCCGCTGCTAGGATACGGAATTCAATTGAATATTCGTTCACGCTGCGGTTCCCCTGGCGGATTGTGAACAAGCCAGCAGAACTATCTGAGCCCCCAGGAGGGTGGTCGAAGACTTTTCACATGTCGCCGATATATGCAGAGTACGAATTGCAGAGGGGGGACTGACTGAAGTGAAGAGCGGTTGCCCATTCTAACGCGGGACCCTTGAGCAGACCCTTCATTTTGGAAGGTTTGTGGCTGTATACTAATGAACATTGAATGAATGAACATACTAATGAACATTGAAAAATAAAGGCACGACACTTAGAGATGTCTCCGTCATAACGTTTTGGTGCAGGGACATGGGGCTCCCTGTGCAACAGGTGGGTCTAGCTGGGCAGAGATGTATGCATCAAAACGGTCACATTGTCTGTCTTGCTCCGCAGAGCTGAGTGTGAGAGCGCTGAGTTGGGCAGTGGTTTCGTCCAGTAACTGTGAGTGCTGGTTTACCAGAACGGCGTGTCCGTTGACGACGGTCTGGAATTCCGTCTGGAACTCTCTCCATTCTCCGGGCTCCTGTGATGCTGGGTTCGACATCTGTTTGGAGTGTTCTGTTAGGATAGGGGTTGGCAGAGCCCAATTGCAGAACACAGGAGGAGTGAGAATGGAGCGGTTTAGGTTGGTTTTAATTGTTACCCCCCAAGCAGACAGGTTACAGGTCAAGAATGTGCGACAGGTACAAGAATGTTCATTAGACGAGGAATGGTGCATTCCGTGTGCCGCACGGGGCGTCCAGGTGGCGTCTATGCCTTCTACAACGCTGTTCGGTTTCCGGGTTCCTCTGATTGGCCACTGACCTATGCTATACGCCCCCCTTTACACTCTCGCACGGAAGCGCCAGCGGGGCGAGGCGGTGGTTTCTCCCCGGCTCCGTGCGCGGCTGACTCGGTCCAGCTCCAGCAGCAGCGGCCGTCTTCCGCCTGCGGTATCCTCCCTCCGAGGGGGCTCGTTCTTATTATTATCCCCCATTGTTCAGGTCGACATGGTCGCACAAACACCCGTTGGAGGAGTAGTGGGGGAGAAGAAGAGGAATATTTTTAAATAGCAAGAATTATCGACTGGCAACTCTGTGCTCGTCAGACATGTTAATGTCGTGTATGTTGTGTATGTCATAAATGTCGATATGAATTGAAAATGGGGGACCCTGATGTAAACAAGACAAACGTCTTTCTCTGGTCTGCATCCCCTTAACAATTGTGTGTATTGCGCCATACTGTATTGTACCCATTCTGCAATCTGTTAAATAAAGTTTTCATTCATTCATTCATTCATTTCTCCCCCACTACTCCTCCAACGGGTGTTTGTGCGACCATGTCGACCTGAACAATGGGGGATTAATAAGAATGAGCCGCCTCGGAGGGAGGATACCGCAGGCGGAAGACGGCCGCTGGAGCTGGACCGAGTCAGCGGCGCACGGAGCCGGGGAGAAACCACCGCCTCGCCCCGCTGGCACTTCCGCTTCACAGCGCGAGAGTGGGCGATAAGGGGGGCGTGCTAGCGCGCGGTCACGTGGGCTTAGTGGCCAATCAGAGGAACCCGGAAACCAAACAGCGTTGTAGAAGGCATAGACGCTTCCAGGTGAGCGGAGTACCGGAGCGGTGGTCCTGGGGCACAGAGAGAACAGGATTAGGACAAGGTAATTCAACAAGGCTTGAGTAGCAAGGCTAGGGTTAGTTGTCGTACCTAGGAAGTTAGGTTAACACTCCGACGAGGGTAGAGCAGGATCCGTGGGCTGAAGTACCATCTCGCTGACGAGGGAATCCCTCTCAGCCGTGTCAATTAATTTAACCCACTGGCAGCGTGGGAATCCGGGGATCGGATGCTGCCATATAAGGGTGTGAGAGGATGAGGGGTGAGGAAGGCTTCCGCCGTGATGGTGTGGAAGGAGGAGGGGTAAGGAAGGCTCTCGCCGTGATTATAACAGGCAGGTGGTCTATTATCTATTACATGTAGGCTTAGATTTATGCTATCTATACAATACAACCAGTCACGGTGCCATTGTATTGTATAGTGTTGTCTTGCAGGGGTTAAAGGTAATATCCCTGACTATGAGCTATATAATGAACCAGTGAGTGGACAGAGAGAGAGAGAGAGAGAGAGAGAGAGAGAGAGAGAGAGAGAGAGAGAGAGAGAGAGAGAGAGAGAGAGAGAGAGAGGGGGGGGGGGGGGGGCAGGGGGGAGAGAGAAAGAGAGAGGGAGAAGGAGAGAGAGAGCGAGAGAGAGAGAGAGAGAGAGAGAGAGAGAGAGAGAGAGAGAGAGAGAGAGAGAGAGGCGCCTCCTCTCCGTGGCAGCATTGATGTCACCAGGCAGTGGTTATTAGCAGAGGTTAATCTGCCTGTGGGATGGATGGGCTTATGCAATTGTCTGTGAGGCCACAGGCTTCTCGTCTATGGATCTGCTTTGTTTGACCCAGTGCAAAGACAAACAGCCAATTGAAAGCCTGGGGAGTTTTCCTTATGCTGTATATAAATGTAAATGTTGGTGTTCTTATTTGGAGGTTCAAGGTTGTAGAACAGATTTGGTTTGAAGAGGTTGCTGTTCTGGTAGGCAGTAGGATGGAGAAGATCCTACTGCAGTAGAATGGAGAAGATGGAAATGCATATGATTGTGTGTGGAAATGCATAGAAATGCATAGAATATTTTCAGATATTGGTTGAAGATGTGTGTTTTTAGTCGATGGTGGAAAATTGGTCGGGTTTCGGCTTTCCTGACTGTGATGGGAAGTTCGTTCCACCATTGTGGAGCGAGGACCCGGGAATAGCCGGCTTCTCTTTGATGACCCAGGATGTCAGATAAGAGTGGGTCAAGAAGATGTAGAGCGGAGAGGTCTTGGGGGTGTGTAGATAGAGACCATTGATTTTTGCTGCACGGTATGCCAGGTCAAGAACTTTGAAGCGGATTTGTGAGGCTATAGGAAGCCAGTGCAGATGGCTGTCTGGATATCTTCCTTTGTTTAACTGGTAATAAACAATCTTTAACAGAAAAAACTATCTATACATAAAAAACTATTGACATAACCTATATACATAACCCATGAACACATTGTAATGGGCACTATGAATGGGCAGGTCCTCAAACCGCCTTTGGAACCTATGTGTGTATGTTGAAAAGGTAAATCAACTGTGTGTGTGGAGGTTGCTAGTAGTAGACCAGTGGTTACACACTTCTGCCCCAAGAGGAAGTGAACGGTGCTACTTTGCGCAAGTAAATATTGGGCTATCAAATGTTTATGTGAGCTCTTACACCCAAATCAAGTTTTGGTTCAGAACTTTGAGCAATGCTAGAAAATAAACCCACATTTTATGGTCTCATAAAGTCAGTTTTAAATCCCAGTTATGGTACATCACTGATTAGAGGGTTTTTATCTCAGATGTCTAGCTTTAGGAGAGAGTGGTGCACAGGAAGAACTTATGTGAATTGTTCAAATGGGTGGAATTCCCCTTTAACCAAAAAATATCTGGAAAAAAAAACAGCAAAGCCCTGATTCCTTTTACCCCCCGCCTATGGCGAAAATGAACAGTGTTTTCCTTTGTGGAATGACAGTTTACATAAATACAAAAAGGCACTCTCACTTGCCAAAACCTCATATTTTCCCGGGCTCATCAACGAAAACCAAAACAATTCAAAGTTTCTGTTTGATATAGTTGCAAAACCTACTCAGAAACAACCAACTGTGCTAAATTATGTGTTCTCGGCCAATGACTTCATTGAATTCTTTACCAAGAAAATGTATCTCATAAGAGACGAAATTGATGGCTTACTCAACAATCAGAGTCCCTCCCAACCTCCGATGGGCCTCCCCTCTGCTATGCAATCCAGCCATACTGTACGCTATCCTGCCTTGAAATGTCTCACTTACAGTAGTGTTCTCTCAAAATTGGTTGGTGCAGCTAAACCCTCAATGGAAGATTGCTCCACCTCTACAAGGGCCATTTGCATGTTCCTGGTTCCATCCTAGAGGCAAATCTTTCCTGTGACAAAATGGCAACCAATGAACACGATTCTTGTACCAGATCTCCTCTCTGGTAAACAAGAATACCCTGAAGACTCTAACAGGAGCATTCATTCAAGGCGACTATGCTTGCACCTCATGGTACCAAAGCACTTCAAAGGCACTAAAAACAAGATTACAAACAGCACAAAACAAACTGGTCAGACTATTGCTTGACCTTACTCCTAAAACCCACCTCACCCCTGCCCATTTTGACAACCTAGGATGGCTTAGAGTAGACGACAGAGTACAGCAACTTGCAAAAAAAAATTAAATGGGCCTGGTCTACAAGATACACTACACCACTAAGATACCCATGTACATGTCGAAATACTTCCCAAAGGTCAGTGAATACCACGACCACAACACCAGAGGGAGCTCCACAAATCATGTTCAACCCAGACAGTCTCCTCCCCACCGCATGTATATATTCCCTCCCCGCCGTATGTATATCTCTCTCCCACCCACCCACCCCCTCCTAATGTACAGTCCCCTCCCCATCATATGTATATACTCTGTCAGGATCTAGGGGTAACAGTACTGTATATTTGAATACCGTTTATGTCACAAATGTATCAGTACTAAATACCTATATGTCCCTATGCCATAAATGTCATGTATGTTGTGTATGTCATAAATGTCTATATGAATTGAAAATGGGGGACCCCCCCTCACAGTGAGCTGTGGTGTTCCACAAGGAAGCATACTAGGACCGCTACTCTTCCTAATTTATGCAAATGACATGTCGTCAGCCTGTGACTGCAACTTGTTCCTGTTTGTGGACGACTCAGCCCTGCTGGTCTCTGACAAGAACAAGTTGCAGGTTGAAAAAACCCTCAGCTCGGAACAAGGCAAAATCTGCATATGGCTCGCTGATAACAAACTATCATTACACATGGGCAAAACAGAGTCCATTCTCTTCGGTTCAAATAACAAACTCAGCAAGACAGACGGCTTCTCAGTTACAGTGGGTGACAATATTGTCACAAGGAAAGACGAAATTACCTACCTGGGTTCCATCCTAGAGGCAAATCTTTCCTGTGACAAAATGGCATCCAATGTAATAAAAAAAAGTCATCCAACGAACTAGATTCTTGTACCGGATCTCCTCTCTGGTAAACAAGAATACCCTGAAGACTCTGGCAGGAGCACTCATTCAAGGGTACTATGACTATGCGTGCACCTCATGGTACCAAAGCACCTCAAAGGCGCTTAAAACAAAATTACAAACATCACAAAACAAACTGGTCAGACTACTACTTGACCTGAACCCCAGAACCCACCTCACCCCTGCCCACTTTGACAACCTAGTGTAGCAGTCTGGAAAATATGGTATATTATTCAGAACTGCTGACTGTGTTTATATCCCTTTTTGTACACAAAGACATTCTAACTAGTGTCATTGATTCACACGAACATGACACAAACGTCCCCATCCAAAGAGCGTTGGAATACGGATTATAAATGACAGTATTGATTCATATTTTACAGTGCGCCTCCCCTTGTAACTGGCGGGCGGGACCAGCAGGGGGCAGTAGCAGGCAGAGAGTGGCGGAGAGAGCTGAGAGATGATAAAGGGAGGAGGCCAGCGGAAGTCGCTCTCTTCGGCCGTGAACTTGACAACGAGAGGACACAGCTAACGGGAGCTCTAGACAGCCCCGTTGCTGACGTTTATGCCGGAGTGCCCCGGGAGAGGACAACGGGTGATAGGAAGTACTGGCTAGTGGATACGATATCCTAGCAGTACCAGTGTTATGATATGAACAATAAGTGCAGAGTCAGGCACTAACAGTCGAGTTATACCTAGTTACAGTGAGCGGTATAGGTAGCGTGCGGCTAAGGATCACAGTAGCATTGCTCGTGGTATACCTAGTTACAGTGACGGTATAGTCTGCGTGCCAGAGACGTGCGGGACCTCCAAGCAGTCTGCCCGGGCGTCAACAGCTGTTTGCACCGGAGAGCAGCAGCACACCTGCTCCAGGCTGCCTGCAGGACACGGGGAGTTCTTTACCACCAGCAGAGGTCGTCATCGCCGGCACCAGCTCAGCCAGCGCTGTCTCTCTGCTAGCTCCGCCTGCTGACATCCTAGCGAGAGCGTTCGACGCCATCTTGCCTCCCGGACAACAGTGGAGTGGCGAGGCGGCCATCTTGGCTAAGTACACTGGCACTTCGGTGACCAGGATCCTATCGTACATTACACAGTGTGTCGCAGCCTACGGGCGAAGCTAATGTTTGCTAACCACAGTGCATAGGGGTACCCCATAAACATTACATGCCGGCATTAGTTAGGACTTTTGTTTGGTAAAGTGGGCCCACTTTTTTCATTTCCTTTGAGTGTGATAACGTGTATATTCATTAATATTACTTTCCCATCTATTTAACCCTTCCCCTCTTGGGGGTAAACGTAACGCTGCCATATAAGTAAAGAAGAGGTATTATTATTGGTACTAGCCCAGACGTGGGTAAGGAGTCAAGTATATTGAAGTCTGCAATACCTGAGTCTATACTGTGTGGGTGTACAATATAAGTGTTTGCAAGGTATTGAATTACAACTTGAGTAATAGTAGAACTACCTTCCGTTGGACCCATTGCTATTAAATATTTGTAGATGACCAGTCTTTAAATAACAGTAAAGGATGTAGATGGGAGTCTTGTGTGTGTGTCTTTCATTATTTCTAACCCTAACCCTAACCCTTTGCTACGGGTAATATATGTAATCGTAACCCCTTGCTATTCTACCTTTTCCATTTCCATTGTAAGGGTTCTGGTGTCACTAAGGGAGGGTACTGCTTGCGGGGGGAACCCAGTTATTTCTCTACCATCCGGTCAGTAGGTGTGGGAGGGAAAAAGGGGCAACTGTGGAGGGTGAGGGTGTGTTGGGGAGTACTGCTGACTGCTCCAGAGAGAGGGAGGAAGACCAGAGTATCGGACCAGGTTTGTAAACCCTGGGCCTCATTCACCCCCACTGCCAGCCTCCAGTTGACGCTCCGGACCCCAAAGACGGAGGTGCAGCTGGCCAGGGTGCTACTGTGTCTCGCTACCTATTGACCGCACCCCACAGTTCCCACGAAGCAGGGATAATCCACCCTGCTACACTAGGATGGCTTAGAGTAGACGACAGAGTACAGCAACTTGCAATGGGCCTGGTCTACAAGATACACTATACGACCGGGGTGCCCATGTACATGTCAAAATACTTCCCAAAGGTCAGTGAATACCACAACCACTACACCAGAGGAAGCTCAACAAATCATGTTAAACCCAGATTCGGCTCAAACAAGGGACTAAACACGTTTCGCAATTATGCCACAACAATGTGGAACGCCCTACCCAAAGCTGTAAAGGAATGTGAATCCCTGCCCACATTCAAAACCGCTCTTAAAGAGCACCTACGGGAGGCTGCAATTTGAAACTGGCCACCGTAAATGCCCAAAACCCCCACCACCTCCTAATAGACAGTCTCCTCCCCACCGCATGTATATGTTCCCTCCCCGCCGTATATGTATATTTCTCTCCCACCCACCCACCCCCTCCTAATGAACAGTCCCCTCCCCATCATATGTATATACTCTCTCATAAAGTCAGTTTTAAATCCCAGTTATGGTACATCACTGATTAGAGGGTTTTTATCTCAGATGTCTAGCTTTAGGAGAGAGTGGTGCACAGGAAGAACTTATGTGAATTGTTCAAATGGGTGGAATTCCCCTTTAACACTTTGACTGCCTAAAAACGCTTTACAGCGTCATTGCTGGCCATGCTAAAGTTGCCGGGGGACGCTGTACAGCGTCCTTATATCAATATTTCAAAAATCTGGAATCGGATTCATATTCCCCCTCCGCTGGCCTGATATCCACCAGCAGGACCCACTGAGCTCTCTGGCGGTTCAGGAGCGCCATCTGGTGGCCGATCGGCGCAACCGCTTAACAGGAAGCGCAGTAGAGGTTTTGCTGGTCGGCCCTATTACTTCCGGCCACTCGGTATAGGTTCCGGCACTCTAGCTCGTCACTCTACATAGCGATCGATTGCCAATAACTCGATAAACAACATGATTTGGACGTATATACCATTATACAAGCTGGAGATGGACCGGGTAATAATATATCCCATAATGATAAAATTTCTACTCGACGATGATCGCCCAACGGCGCGCGGAGACTGGGGTGAGTTTCAGCGTGTAACGTTACCATCTTCGATACTAACTGCTTTTATCAACATTTGACCCACATTAGATGATTGGTATAACGCTGCCCACGGAATTATAAACGCCCCCTCGCCCATCCGGTCAACATCAGATGACGTGTAGTAACTTCTAGAAGTACGTCTAGTTGGAATTTTATATATCGCGCTGATTGCCATCAAACTGTATTTCATCATCAATATAATGCATTTGGGGCTATATATCACGTTCTGGAGAAAGTTGCAGAAAGAGATGAAAACATACTTATACATTAGACCATACTTTACTATGAATATGTGAATGAAAAAGTTTAACGTTGCTACACAATGAACAATACATATAGGACTTTGAATGGGCCCTAATAATGGCAATGTAGCAATAGAATTTAAAAAGTTATAGCCCTGCAAAGAAGGGGACTTTCTCCATAGACAAATAGCGCTGGCAATCTATGGTATATCATTAATTTAACCCAAGGCAACCAAAGTGTTAACCAAAAAATATCTGGAAAAAAAAACAGCAAAGCCCTGATTCCTTTTACCCCCCGCCTATGGCGAAAATGAACAGTGTTTTCCTTTGTGGAATGACAGTTTACATAAATACAAAAAGGCACTCTCACTTGCCAAAACCTCATATTTTCCCGGGCTCATCAACGAAAACCAAAACAATTCAAAGTTTCTGTTTGATATAGTTGCAAAACCTACTCAGAAACAACCAACTGTGCTAAATTATGTGTTCTCGGCCAATGACTTCATTGAATTCTTTACCAAGAAAATGTATCTCATAAGAGACGAAATTGATGGCTTACTCAACAATCAGAGTCCCTCCCAACCTCCGATGGGCCTCCCCTCTGCTATGCAATCCAGCCATACTGTACGCTATCCTGCCTTGAAATGTCTCACTTACAGTAGTGTTCTCTCAAAATTGGTTGGTGCAGCTAAACCCTCAATGGAAGATTGCTCCACCTCTACAAGGGCCATTTGCATGTTCCTGGTTCCATCCTAGAGGCAAATCTTTCCTGTGACAAAATGGCAACCAATGAACACGATTCTTGTACCAGATCTCCTCTCTGGTAAACAAGAATACCCTGAAGACTCTAACAGGAGCATTCATTCAAGGCGACTATGCTTGCACCTCATGGTACCAAAGCACTTCAAAGGCACTAAAAACAAGATTACAAACAGCACAAAACAAACTGGTCAGACTATTGCTTGACCTTACTCCTAAAACCCACCTCACCCCTGCCCATTTTGACAACCTAGGATGGCTTAGAGTAGACGACAGAGTACAGCAACTTGCAAAAAAAAATTAAATGGGCCTGGTCTACAAGATACACTACACTGTAGTAAATTCCCACAGACTTTCTACAATAATTTGAGGTTATTGTAGCACAATACAATGAGATTGATTATCTGGAAGGAGGAGGAAAGATTCATACTTGATAGAATTGTTGGTCTCCTCATTCTGACTTAGCAGATGAGGAATAAAACGTTTACGCCAGACAAACCAGAATTGTAGTTCAACTCAACTGATTTATTTGAGTCAGGGCCAGGAGTGAATAAAAGGTTGACTTTTACATACAAAAGATGATCAGATAACCTTAACAGCTGTCTGTTGTACAGAAATATCACAATCAGGTTTGCATCTCAAACCTCAATACTGCACATCAAACAGTCACCTGGTTAACATAATTTGAACATACATGGTTTACTGTACACATTATACATGAGTAAATCTGGTTTACAGATCAGGGATCTGTACATTACTCTAATCTATAAACAACCATTGGTGTTTCCCATGATTTACTCACGTAAAATGCAATCAGCTCACAGTAGTTTCTGGGTGGACGAAGCGGTGGGGGAGCCCCCAGACCCCTGGTTGGGTCCGGCCTGAGAGCTCCCGAATTACAATTTGTCTCTTCCTTATATCCTATCATGTCTAGCCAAAATGGCAGTTGATCAAATTACAGTTGATCCAATCATCCTTCTCCTGTGGGCGCCTTCTGTGTGGGGGTTGGTGTTTTCTTCCTGTTTGGGGCTGGTTGCCCCCACCTCTGGGTTTCTCTGGGGGAGGCCGGCTGCCCCCCCCTTTGATCTCCTGTGTGGATCTTGACTCAATACCCAGAGGGGCCGCTTGTGGCCCCCGTCATGGTCTTAACTTTAACATTCCTTCTATATGGCTATAGATGTCTAATATCATCCAAGTACAGTCAGTGCTTTCTAAGACTGATACCAGACATCATATGAGACCTTTTGATACTAAACAGTTGATTAATAGATTACTTTGTTTGTGAGTTAGTGTCCATGCTTCAACAAGTCTAAACTGGTCTGCCCTGTGTTCAACCCAGCTGTCTCTGCTGTAATCTGGTCACAGTAGGTGTGACTTTTGTCTCTTTGTTCTGAGCACATTTGTTAGTGGGGGTTTATTGACTATTTCTGTAACACCAGTCTCACTTAAAACACCCTCTACGGTTGAAAGGGCACACATTCCTTTTTGCAGTATGGTTGTCTAATTTATTCACACATATTAATTATGAAATTCCAAGGCAATATTACCACATATGTCATAAATGTCTATATGAATTGAAAATGGGGGACCCTGATGGAAACAAGACAAACGTCTTTCTCAGGTCTGCATCCCCTTAACAATTGTATGTATTGAGCCGTACTGTATTGTACCCATTCTGCAATCTGTTAAATAAAGTTTTCATTCATTCATTCATTCATTCACCCTGATGGAAACAAGACAAATGTCTTTCTCAGGTCTGCATCCCCTTAACAATTGTGTGTATTGAGCCGTACTGTATTGTACCCATTCTGCAATCTGTTAAATAAAGTTTTCATTCATTCATTCATTCATTCATTCATTCATTCATACATTCATTCATTCATTCATTCATTCATTCATTCATTCATTCATTCATTCATACTTTTTCATTCACATATTCATACTAAAATACGGTCTAAAGTATAAGTATGTTTTTATCGTTTTCTGCAGCTTTCTCCAGAACGTGATTTATAGCCCTAAATGCATTATATTGATGATCAAATACAGTTTGATAGCGATCTGCGCGAGATAAAAAACTTCAAATGGACGTGCTTCTAGAAGTTACTACTTATCATCTGATGTTGACCGGATGGGGGGGGGGTCGTTTATAATTCCGTGGCCAACGTTAGATGATTCATCTAGTGTGGGTGATATGATCATTAGAGCAGTTAGTATCGAACACGTTAAAAAAAACGCTAAAACTCACCGTAGCTTCCTCGTAGCGTTGGGCGATGAGCGTGGAGCAGAAATATTCCTATTATGTGTAGCAGGGTGGATTATCCCTGCTTTGTGGGAACGGTTGCTGGCAGTCACAAGGTAGCTGGACACAGTAGAGCTCCGTCTGACTGCACCCTCGTCTTTGGGCCTGGAGCGTCAAACTGGGGCCCGGTAGTGGGAGTGAATGGGGCCCGGGATTTACCAACCTGGTTTGGTACTCTGGTCTTCCTCGCCTCTCCGGGGCGGTCAGCCGTACTCCCCAACTCGCTCTCACTCCCCTGAATACCTCCGTTAACCCTCCCACACCTAGTGACTGATATGCCTAAATAGATTTGTTCCTCCCGCAAGCAGTACCCTCCCTCGACGACCCCTAGAGACCTTAATGACTGGAAGGAGAAAGGGTTAAATAATAATAATATTACCCGCATCAAAAGGGTTAGGGTTAGACTCAATAACGGACACGCACACACAACAATTCACGTCTTAGTTCGTTTAGTATTACTTATACTGGGCAGTGACAAGTATTACTGGCAGTGAGTCAAATGGCATACACTATCATTATTCCTAATTACTAATAATTAGAATAATAACATATATAGCACTTATACAATAATACCTTCGACCCCAGGAAGAAACAGTTTTAACGAGACGGGAAATTAAGAGGCATGGCCATACACGTTATTACACTCAAAAGAAATGAAAAGGTGGGCCCACTGTACCTAACAGAAGTCCTAAACTAATGCCGGCATGTAATGTGTATGGGGTACCCCTGTGGACTATGGTTAGCAACCATAAGCTTCACCCGTAGGCCGCATCACACTGTGCACTGTGTAATAGATCCGGAGCATCGAAGCTCTATTGTACTCAACCAAAATGGCGGCCTCGCCGCGCCACCACCGTCCAGGTAGCAAGATGGCGTCGAACGATCTCGTCACGGGCGCTAGCAAGCGGGGCTGGAGCAGAGGGGCAGTAGCGGGCTGAGAGCGCGTGCTGGGCGATGGCGACCTCTGCTGGACGGGACGACTCCCGTGCTGGGCTGAACACAGCCGGTGCAGAGCAGATGCAGAACGCCGGTGAAGACGGCTGCTGACGGCCGGCGCTGGGTTGACGCGCAGCAATACTCTAGCCCTACCTTAAACTGAAGCTACTCTCTGGGTCCCGAACAGCCCACCTGCTACACGGTTATACTGTTGCGCAACGTGGCTGGCTACACCACCGGTCTCTTCAGCGCCTCGCGCTCGGTGTATACTGGAGTCGATATAGCCGTTAGCAGCATGCTAAATATACCGCACACACTGCTACTATAACACGCAATCTATGGACGTTAGTCCTTGGGTTCAGTTGCTCTTACTCACGCACTATCACGGGTCCTTCTAGGATAACCCGTCATATACTCAAGTTCAATACGTTCGCCCGTGTGGACCGCACCACGGGGGCTCTGTCGAGACACGACCGGTCACATCCAAGTCCAAACTCGAAGAGGCTCGTTCTCCCCCCTTCCGTCTCCATTGGCTTGCTTCCTTCCCCGTCTCTCTCGTACGCTCTCTGTCTGCCACGCGCCCCCTGCTGGTACCGCCAACTAGCCCCACAGGGAAGCACTGGATGAAAGAATATGACCCAGTGTTACTGTTCATAATCCATATTCCAGCCGGTAGAAGAAGGAGAAGTCTGCGTCATTGCTCGAGGGAATATTAATGGAAACTAGTTAGTATGTCTTGGTGCACCAGGGGAGATAAAAGGCAAGTCAGCACTTCTGAATAATAGCCATATTTTCAGGGTGCTACATATGGGATGTTGAAATATGCGATCCATCTCCAGGTTGTATAATAGTATATACGTCCAAATCATGTTGTTTATCGAGTTATTGGTAACGGATTGCTATCCATTGTGTCTAGCTCGAGTCCAGGGACTATTAGCGAGTGATCGGACCGAATTGGAATGCGCACCAGCTTCCGTTTCCTGTTTCCGGTTTGGGCGATCGGCCACCAGATGGCGCTCTTGAACCGTTGGAGAGTTGAGAGGGGATCAACAGTAGATCTCAAGTCTCCGGGGGAGAAATATGATCTGATGATTGAAATATTGATCTCAATGACGTGTTACGGCGTCATTGGCAGAATTAGCATGGCGGGGAATGACGAGTTTAGGTGTCTCTGGCAGAGAAAGTGTTAACAATTGTGTGTATTGAGCCGTACTGTATTGTACCCATTCTACAATCTGTCTAGCTCAGCAACACAGAGAAGTCCCCCGAGGGCCGTCCGCGGGAAGCGGAGTTCAGGATGGCCTTCGCTCAGTGTCTGTTCTTCCCTGAGGTGATTGGTTCCAGGATGACCTTTGACCTTTTTCGCCCAGGGACTGGTAAATCCTCTGGCCTGGAGGATGAAAGAAAGAAAATCCTGGTGACTGAAACAAAGAGGACTTACATTGACTGTGATGCGTCTGGACAGCCAAGGCCTCGTCACAGGCAGCGAGAGACAACACTTACCGGTACTATTTATAAAACGCTAGAGAGAAAAAGAGCACTTTTATCGTTACTTCACATCGGAGCCGAAATAATGAACGTGACTAATAATACAGAGATTGTCAAGAGGAAAAGGTTTCATTGATGATGAGCCGGTCTTTACTGGAGACTCAGGGCTGGGAGAGCCCATGTCATTTCATCGGGAGAAGGCCCAGGCTTTGTTGCATAATTCATAAATCCCCTCTGACCTTTGTACAAAACTGTATTCCCGAGCGTTGGGTAAAAAAAATCACATCTTGAAATGTGCTTAACAGTGCTTGGCGCGGCTCAGGCGGAGCTCTCCATTCCACCGCCTGTTAGTATTTGAACACGTAGGAATGGAAATAGCTCTGCCTGCCTCTTAAACTCTCATGTCCTGCAAGCAGCAATTCATACAAAAACTCCTTGAGCCTCTCTCTCTATCTCACTCTCTCTCACTAGGCTTACCTCTGGATTCCCAAGAGATATCACTCTGGTTCTCTAGATATTTGGTTTGTGTACTTCTTTCTTTACTTTCTTTTGAAATCCTACAAAGCCCTAATCATCTCACTTAAAGGAAAACTCCAACATTTTGGGAAATTAGCATATTTGGCATCTACCCTGGAGTTAGACAAGAAGATACATACCCTTTTTCTTCTCTGTGCATGCAGTAGGAGTAGGAAGACACGCACCGTTAGCCTAGCTTAGCGTCAGTCACTGGAAGTAGGTTCCTCCATTAGCCTAGTTCCAAACGTCTTCCTACTCCTACTCATCATCATTAGGTGGCTTCTTCGTTCCGAAGGTTGCCTATCACTCTCCAACCCATTCTGTCCCCACTTCTTCTCTCCAACTCCGTGACTCCGCCTCTCACTCCGCTCCAATCACAGACGTCGTCTACCCCATAGATATCTATATAGAACACTAGATAGCTTAAGGCGGAGTCACCAGCGTCACTGAACCGCCGCCATCTTGCCAGGGGCAGCCTTGAGTGAGAGTGAGTGAGCTGCACAGACAAAAATACTCATAACTCGCTGAAATATTGACGGATTTACAAACGGGTTAGTTTGCTATAAACATCAAATATGTAGTTATGATACTGCATACTTATAAATTTTTTTTTTTTAAAGATGTTTTTTTTTACAAACCGCTTGAATCACAGCCACGTTAATAATGCTTGTAATAAACCAAACCGTTTGTAAATCCGTCAATATTTCAGTGAGTTATGAGTATTTTTGTCTGTGCAGCTCACTCACTCTCACTCAAGGCTGCCCCTGGCAAGATGGCGGCGGTTCAGTGACGTCGCTCTCCATTGGCCGGCAGCGCGGGCAAGCTATCTAGTGTTCTATATATATATCTATGGTCTACCCAACCTCTTCTTGGTCTTCCACTTCCTCTCTTTCCATCCACCTTCCCCATCACCACCTTCTTGAACATCTCCCCGCTGGATCCTCTCAGAACAACTCCATCTTTCTCTTTTTCAACCTCTACTGCATCATCATATTCTTATATTTCCTCTTATTTTATTGATGTTGTTGCTGCATGGTCGAGGAACCAAGACCAAATAATTTCACTCTTAACGTGACATTAAATAATCTGAAATCTACAAACAATGTGGGGATGGCTCCTTTTTTAATTACCGTAATTCCTCTAATAGTAACCCCGGCTTGTATTTGTTTCAACTGTAGCGGGTAGCAGGCTTGTATTAGGAGGAGGCCTGTATAAGAGGGAGGCCTATATTTCAAATTTTCAAACGGATCATAATGAATAAATCAACATTTTGTGTCAGTTTGAACCCAGTAAAATGTACTGGGTTCATTTATTGAAACCAAGTACTGTATGAAATAGTAAACAGTGCAATTACAGGTGGTCACTGGTCATTTCAACGTTTTCAAAGTGAAATCAAGTAACTAGCTCAGTATGCAGCTCAGTATATTAGTAACCCGGCTTGTATTAGGAGGTCGGCTTATAATTGCTTAGCTCAAGAGCGCACCCGGCCATTAATAGAGACCCGGCTTGTATTTGAGACCCGGTTACTATTAGAGGAATTACGGTAATATGTGTGACTTTATGAACTAAGAATGTTTGTTTGAGCTCATGTACCCCAAATTAGTTGTAATTTTAAGCCAGAAAATCCTCCTTGTGTATATGCTTATTTATTTTCCCATTCATTATCAATGGAAGTGTTTACTGTACACCAGCCAACTGTTCCTTCTTTTCCCATTCATTATCAATGGAAGTATTTACTGTATACCAGCCAAATTGGTCATTCTTTCCCCATTCATTATCAATGGAACAATGTCCAGAGTTAATTATATTGTTATATTGTTTACACTGCCTTTGTATTCTATTTTTACTTCTCCACTGACTGTACTATAATTCTGCTAGAGCCAGTATTTAGATTTTTATAAGAAAAGCCACTTAATTGTGACGTCTCTAGTCAACGCACTATAAAGGACTACAAATCCCACAGCGCCTTGCTCTAAAGCCGCAATGAAGGCAACCTGTTGAGAGACGCGGTCGGGAAACAGTTTTTAACCGTTTCATATAGTTTAATTTCATACCTTTTCCTACCTTTTCATAACGTACCTTTTCGTATTACACGTACATACAAATCGTACAAATACCCTTTAAAGTTATAAAGTTATATAAGCATTATCAAGAAAGAAAGAATACCTAAGTTGTTTGTTATTTTCTTTGAGTTTTGCCTATTTTCTTTTGAATATTGTAAAGGCCTATTTTCTTTGTTGCATGTGCAAATGTTTGGTACTTTATTTGTGAGCAAACACATCGCAACATCATCGAAACCATCGGAGGCCAAGCAACACTTTGAACTGTGAGTAATTTAAGGAAAGAAACAAGTTAGAATTGTCTGTTTAAAGCGTCTAGTGGCTTGATGGAAAGACTGATTGATTGATTGATTGATTGACAATGGAAGGAAGCCACGACATTTTCTATGACCTGTACCATGTCTTCTACTACCTGTACCTCCCCTCCCCCATGCTGCTATGATGCCTGAATTTCCCCAAGGGGATCAATAAAGGAATATCTTATCTTATCTTTACATCTGAGTGACATAATTGATTCCAGGATTGGAAAAATAAATGTGACCAGGCTGGATACAGAAATACAGAGGCTGATATAGAAATAGCCTTAGTGTGTTTTCTTTTCAAAACAAAGCACAAATTAAAACGTAATACGCTCGCTATTACTCATATAACTAGGGTTATAAGATAACCTTCGTTATAATTCGTTATAGCTTACGCTTTGCTCTATTGGAACACAAGAGCTGAGCAGAGCGTAAGCCCGACAGATGCACCCGCTGAGGTCCCCTACAACCATCAGAACCGGGGAGGATCCGGGCCCCCCCTAGCAAGGGACGGGAGGGAGATCAGACCCTGACTGGGCGAAGAGGATTTAGCGCCTCAACGCACAGGGCGAGCAGACCGTGGGACTTACGTGAGCAAAACCCCCATCACAGCCCCCAATATCGCGGGGTCGGAGTCAAAACCCCAACCCTGTGGCCATAGCAGCGGAGCGCGGAGGAGGTCCCAGCCTCAGGCCACCCCGGGGCTAGGACCCCCCGAAAAAGGAGCCTGGTGAGGTCTATGAGGCCGTGGCATCGAGACCCCACCAGATGGTCACTGGTGATACCACCCCCCACATCGCCAGCGTATCGGACAGGGCCTAAACCACGTGAAGGCCCTTCTCCCCTTGGCACGCCGCTCCGAAGCGCTCCCACGGAGGCTTCCCCCCCACAATAACGTGGGGCCAGCCGGCGTGCCGGGGAGACAACCCTCCAAGGAGGTTGATCCCTCAATCCAGGCCGACAGGTCCCAAGAGTAGAACTCGACCTGCGCCCGGAGCACTGCGGACTAGACAGGCGCCTAAGGGGCTTACTGTAAGAACAGCATCCCGGCGGAAAGGGTGTTCCGGTATGCTGTGCACCATGTCACAATCTCCACGAACCCTGGCCCGCCAATTTATTAATCCCGCAGGGTCGAGGTTCAGAGTTTGACACAATTGGCAGACGTCATGAAAGATGCAGGGGCATACTCTCGGGCAGCCGGGGTCAGACCCGGGCTCAACCTGAGAGTCGACTCTGCTACCAACACACCGGGGAGAAAACCACCCCCCTATGTTTATTATAACAGGAGGTGGGTGCTCCCTTAACCCACTAAGAAACCCCAGAAACACAAATGCGTGTATACACAGGCTATACAATGCAGTTCAAGCGTTTCAGGTTTAAAAAGGGTTAACCCAGGCCAACAGGTTTATTGAGGGCAAGGCCCGACCTGGGCCTGGTGGACCGGGACCTACACAGGGGTGCATAGAGGAGTTGACAGAAGCACAGAGTCCCTCTGGGAACCAGAACCTGTCTGTGCCCCGGCGGACAATGGGTTAAACTGATCCGGTCCGGTGCCTAGTCACGCCGCCGCCCCCAGTCCTAAGAGGGGGGTAGGTACGCGTGTCGATCCAAAACATCAGAGGGCGCCACCAAGACGGTCAGTACGCGAACGCACTGCTCTTGGTGGCCCACCCAAAGGCGTGAACCCCCCTGCCAATGTTTGATCTACTCCGTCATCTCCCCCTGGAGATGTACGTGAGCCGTCGAGTCTAACCTAGTGCACTGGTGCTCGGTAGAGACAAAAAATCTCCTTCCCAGCCGCCTGCATAAAAACGTTTTTATGATGTTGGGCAACCAAGGCGCGCCGGCCCACAAAGCATATTCAATCATTGAAAAAACACCCTGGGCCAGCGCTGATCAGTCTCATAAGACCACATGCTGATTTCATAAATAGCGTATATGCTCGCAAATAACCTGCGAACAGTGACGGCGAATTTATAACAAGAAAAAGCCTCACAACGTTTCCCCTTGCTGTCTGGGACGAGCAGCAGGGAGCCGGTCTACAAAAGACACAGACACGGGTCCTCACATGACGAGCCTGGGAATAACAACCGCTCAATTCTGCTCCTTATGTAAGAGGGGAAGACAGCGGTTTTCCCAGAGAGACCTCAACCTGAGTAAACAATTGAAAAAGGTTCATGTAACACATTGGACCAAGACTCTCTGAGGAGGAGGCTCTGAAACTCTGAGGAGGCTCCCCCACTGAGTGGGACGTTCTGAAACTCAGAGGAAACTCTGAAACTCCCTGAGGAGGAGGTTCTGAACTCCCTGAGGAGGAGGCTCTGACCCAATACACAACTGGTAGGGAGCAGAGTAGAAGACAATTGTCTCTACCACATTGCACCACCTATCCTTTACAATGACAGCGGTCTGCAGCACAGGCCCTGTAACTCACGGACATGTCTCTTGGCCAATAAGAAAATACGCTTGTGCTTCAATGGCCTCTCGAGCCTGGGAATAGAACGCGTCAATTCTGCTCTTCATGTAAGAGGAGAAGACAGCGATTCTCCCAGAGAGACCACAACGTGAGTAAAAACAATTGAAAAAGGTTCATGTAACAATTGGACCAAGACTCTCTGAGGAGGAGACTCTGAAAACTCTGAGGAGGCTCTCACACTGAGAGGGAGGTTCTGAAACTCAGAGGAGGCTCTGACCTCCCTGAGGAGGAGACTCTGAAACTCCCTGAGGAGGAGGCTCTGACCCAATATACACCACTGGTAGGGAGCAGAGTAGAAGATAAATTGTCTCTACTGCATTGCATCATCTATCCTTTACAATGACAGCGGTCTGTAGCACAGGCCCTGTAACTCACAGACATGTCTCTTGGCCAGCAAGAAAAAGCGCCTGTGACGTTTTCAAATGGCCGGGGGAAACCCGTGTCCCACCTATCCTGATTTGGTGTGGGAGACAGGAAAGTCCCCCCCCCCCCCCCTGTGACGAGAGAGACCTCGACAGGGAGACTGATAGATAGAAAGGCACAACCTCTCGGCCAATCAGTTTTGTAAGGATATAACTATATCCAGGAGGAGGGAGGTTTATGTTATCCACCCTGTTACGGACCCTGTCCTTATGTATATATATAGAGGGAGTAATGCATAATATCTGTTGTATATATAGGCATGTTTTGTTTGTTGTTGTCTTGTCTCCCTCTTGTGTCTACATATCCCCATTCTCAGGTGTCTCAGTTCCAGCAGCAGCTGATCAATCACCATCTCACTCCAGCAACAGCAACAGCAGCAGCAGCTAAGGCTCGTCAGCAATCAAGCTCCACACCCCTTCATATATCCCATTGTGTGCAGTGTTAGTTAGCTCTCTGGTTCATGGTTGTGGTAACTATTCTGTGTCTTTGTGGGAGAGCTCTTTGTATCTGTTGGTAATAGAGCTGTGGCTCTTTAGGGTGCTTTTTGTACCAGAGCTGGTTAAAGCTCTGTTTGAGTTCTTAGGTATCTTTTTGGTACCAGAGCTGGTGAAAGCTCTCGTTCATTATTGTTAGCATAGGAAATATTGTTAGTGTTGTGTATTTGGTGTAGAGCTGGTACCTGAAGCTCTGGTTCATTGTATTGTGTTTAGGTCATTATAGTTTGTTGCACATTTCTGTTCTAACCCTAACCTGTATATATTTGTTTGTCACCCAGCCTATGGTGATTGTCTTTCTTTTATATTAATCTTTTGTTTCGCACACAGGGACATTGAGGACAGGAAGATACCCTGGGGTCTACATTTTTGCATCACGTAGGTGACCTGATGTTAAAGACACCAGCCTTAGAGTGAGCACCGCCACCTGTACTTTTGGGCGTCCGCGCCTGTAAAGGGGAGGGTGGGATTTCATTTCCTTTTGTATTTCATTTGGTGCCACTGGTAGTCCTCCTTGATCTCTGTGTTGCTGTGTTTTATAAATAAATACTATTATTTTGCAATATCGTTTCTGTGGTTTTGTGTCACTGCCCCCTCACCTACCCTGTCTGTGGCCTTGTGTTGCGTCCCCTTACTGGGGTGCGTAACACACCACCTCACCCCTGATACGACGCCAAAAGAAAGCAGAGCCGTGACACCAGGTACATGGCGTGCCAGATGAAAGCACATACTTACCTGTAGAGTAAAAGTTTTACATCATGCACGCCAGCCACAGCCGATAACCTTGTTTGTGTAAAAAATGGGCTTTATCCACGGCTCTGGCCGTGTGAAAACTTGCCACCAATTATTTTTATCATTACCCTTAAGCAAAGAAAAAATATCAAGCTAAAGAGAGAGGGACTCAAGGCCCTTGGTCATATGCCACTATGTACAACTCTGTAGGTTAACACCCAGCCAGTTGTGGACTCAATGCTACGTTTCCTAAACGTTACATGAAACACACACACAACTTCTCATCATACAATAAAAAAAAAACAGTTCACTTTTACTCACGTGAGAAGAACGCTGTTTTTAAGTAGAGAGAAAGGACATAAGCCTTGGCCAAGTGCTAGAACTTACAAGCCTTGCTAAGCTATAAAAAAAATAGCGACCAACACAATTTTCAAAGAAAACTGTACAACACTCCAAGCAAGAAAACGCAACCCCAGCATTTGTAGCTGTGAGTTCACATAGCACACGTCGTATCTCCCAAAATGCAGTGAAGTAACACATGTTTTGTTTAAACAAAAACATTGTTATTTAACCAAAAAACTTTCGGGAGGGGGAGGAAGGAAGAGTGGGGCATAGCGTAATGTCCTACGGACTCCTACCTGACCACCGGACGCAGGATGAAATGGCCGCAACAACGTTGACGAGGCCTCTTACTGGCGGGGCCAGAAGCGGCGACGGCTGGAGCCTCCCTCCGGCGCGACGCCCACACCCTGCGGCCGGTCATGGTGCAGACCGACGACATCTTCTGCCAGAGATGACGCCGTAGTCAGAGTGCTCAGGGCCCGCTACTTCCTCACGGCTAAAGCCAACGGTTTTAGCACAAGCTAACAGATAACTCCAGGCTGACGGTTAGCATCAAGCTAACGTTTCTAGCCTTAACGCAGCAGCAAGCTAATGGCTTAGCCTAACAGCTAACCGGCTAACAGCCAGCTCTTACCGGCTATCGATAGCCACTTTAGCTTGCTACTGCGTTAGCTGGTGGCTACTACTGAAGCTGTGTAATGTGAGGAATAGCGATACAGGCCAACACTTCAGACAGCCGACTGTCTCTCCTTTTTATCCAAAAGAAAAAAGGGAAGGCAACACACGTCCCTCTCACAGAACGGTGTTATGAGATACAGCGGCATCGGCAGTAAGCCCTGTTGCACGCGGGCTGCAGCCGTCTAGAGCTGGGAGATATTCTCATAATGAAACACCAAGCTTGCATCCTCCGTGCCGGGTGATTTCGTCTCAAAAGGCGGGGCCAGCGCGGTGGCAGAGGGTATCCACCTTCAGAGACTGGGGACTTGAACCCCAGACTCGGAATCACGGCCCCAGGAAAACAATGCTATGACCTCTCTGAGGAGAAGCACTGTTTTATCGTGGGGCATCAAACTAGAACCCCCTCCTGCCGCTATGGAGAGGCAACAAAGGGATTCTAGCTTGGGGCCGACCTTACGCAAGCTGCGCAGTTGCCCCCTCACAACTGACACACCTGAGGCTCGCGTCGCAAAACATCACCCGCCCAGAGAGACCGTCAGCTCTCTCCGCCGACCGCCTCTCGCGGCATAGTATCCAGCTGCATAGCCGGAGACAACGCCGGCGGGGAACTGCTCAGCGACGCGTGCCCCCCGGTGGAGGTCAGAATGATCATCATCTTCTAGACTCTCCGGTGGTGACGACATTATCCTTTCTTTTTCCCGTAAATTAGTGAGAGGGAGAAACAAAAGAAAATGCCAACACAGCTCCTATAACTAAACTAACTACTTTAACACTAAACTTAAGCAGTGCTATGACACGGTCTTCGGTGGTGAAAGTAGGGAAGGAGCTGTTGTATGGCCATGACCCCGCTTTATAGGAGCGGATGTGGGAGTGGTCAGGCAGGTGGGCTATGATTAAAGGGACAGTTCCAATAGAACAAAGCGTAAGCTATAACGAAATATAACATGGCAGTTGCCAGCAGAGATATTTCAAACAATTGTCAAGAAACTTGTATTTTACATCAAATACAATCATTAAAGTAATTACAAAATGCTCCACTCTTGGTTCACTCAAGCATGTGACTCGGTTTGGGCCATTAACACTAGCACAGCCGACAAGGGGTCAAATGACCCCTAGGCATTTTCAATAAATGTATACTCGTCATTCGGTCGAGCTCTGTCACTCAATGACTTTTCCTAAAAGTACCCGTTTTTAGGCATGGTTTCTGAAATTTCAAAATTACTTCAGGAAAATGTAATTAGAACGTTATTCCACATATGGGCCGTTGGAACAGACGAAAGTCACAGCACTTTGCGAGCGTCTAGCCACAGCGCGGGGGTGGCCAACCCGTGGCTCGCGGGCATGTGGCCCTTTGCCCGTCAATGTGTGGCTCTTCCATCCAAAAAAATGAAATAATCCTACATTTCATTGTGGTAAACCTCATATTTTTATATTCAGAGGTAATTATATAGTTTACACTGTTTATTTTTCTCATATAAGCTGTCGGGTCATCTGACCCGTTCCTGGCGGGAATTAGTGGCATTTTCTCCATGGCTGTGCTAGTGTTAAGGGTACAATACTTCCCTGGTGATTGTTTTACGTGATGACCGGGTTATCTGGCTACAGGAGACAGCAGTGAAACCCCTAATGCATTTATCAAACCATGAAATTCTGTGGTATTCTTTACTGGTAGGCCTAGTTAATATCAAGACATTTAGTTTTAGTCCTCCTTTTTTAATGATGCAAGGATCATGAAGTGTCTCACATTCTTTACAGGTGGCTGCTACACCCATCATTGCTAACTGCACAATGCCTCAGCTGACAAGTCACTCAATCAGCTCATAGAATACCGTAATTCCTCATAAATGTGGCCAAAACAAAGGGAGCGTGGGCCAAACTTGGCGGCACTGCTATAATCCTACCAACAGTCGAGTTTCAACCAAAATACGCATAGATTTCTTTCCCAGGATATTTGGTAATTTAGTCCCTTTCCCAGGTTTTCCGACCATAACTATAAATCTAGTCTCTGAATTTCCAGGTTTTCCAGGACTAGTGGGAACCCTGATAATGCAAAGACATCTCATTGCACCTCTGAAGCAAATATTTCCTGGTGTCCTGACTCCTGAGGGGAAAATTCGACATGAGAGAAGGAAGTTGAAATTAAATCCAGAGGTTGGATGAATGAATGGAGACGGTTGGACAAGGGTGGGCTCCATTTGGTCAACACTTTTATTTCATGGTGGTAGGAACACAAGACAAAGGTCATAAAGTTAGTAATGGTCATGGGGGTCATGCCACTCTTACGCGGTACACTGCCCTTTCAGTCAGACAGTAAATTACAGAAGGCCAGACAGGGTGGGGGAGAGGGGGATCCACATGTAGACATAAATAAGGAACAAAAAACAGATTTAAAAAAACGGTAAATAGAAGATTTTTCTTTCTCTTTTTTTGTAAAAAGACCAGAGGAGTTTTCTGGAGGCCCCGCTTGGGATATTTTCTCTCTTCGTATGAGCATTATTATTAATATAATTATTCTCATTATTATTATTATTATTATTATTATTATTATGTATTACGGTATTCATTTACATTAATGGAGATGAGGCTAATATGCTGACTAAAGTAAAGTGTACAGAAACAGTTACATGGACGTCTTTTGTCACCTGCATGTGTGTGTGTGTGGGGGGGGGGGGGGGTGACCAGTTTTTTAAGGCAATTCATAGTTTTCTATCCCGACCGTGGATTTACAAGCGTCTCTCGTCTTCTCGAGCCCATATGATCAGTTCTGCAAGATGTCCCATCCAAGTGCACATGAATCTCTTTGTTTGGATCTGATTCAACGGTAATGTGATCGAATGAGAGCCAGTAGATGAGACTGAGTGCTGAGTATTTAAAGGAGGGGAGGAAATAAAAGGGAGTTTCCTTGGGTTTGGTTTGGATACTTTATAGAGCTTGATTACACACAAACACACACACACACACCCACCCACCCACCCATACACACACACACACACACACACACACACACACACACACACACACACACACACACACACACACACAGTCATACGAGAATGCTCTTTACCTGTTCCCTTGCCCCCATATAGACATAGGAATATCATAGTGTGTAGTGACAAGTCAGACTTGGTTCCAGTGTATAATACTAAAAAAACAAACAAAAAAAACATAAAACCTCCACAGATTACACATTGCTATTTTTTTTACACTTAAAAATCGCAGGGCTGTACAAAAATGGTCGCTCGTCACGTCTCGTCTCAGGAGGGAGAAACGATTCTGAACATAAAAAATAAAATAAAATGTTTTTACTAGTACAAGACCATCGATACTCAACCACGAACAGGCATGTTTTTATCTTCTAATATTGCCAAGTATCTCATTATTATATCAAAACAGAATGTCTTTGAAGTCGGTCGTCGCAGCTTATTGTAGGTCAGCAAAAAAGACAATTCCATGTTGCATCAGTTCATCGAATGTTACAGAATTTTGCGATAATACAAACCCATGCAATACTATGTTAATTTGCAAATGTGATTATGCATATTTTTTTTTTCTCTTTTCTCTTCGTTCCATTTTGCAACTGATATGGGTTCATATCACAGCAACACATTGTCCCTTTTCTCAATGGCCGGAAAGTTTTTCTCGACGGAATGCAAAAGGTACAGCTCCCCATCGAATCTGAAACAGAAACGGACTCCTGGACAAACAAAAGTTTTTTTTTGAAGCTTGAAGGAGAATGTTTGTTGACGACTGACCCCCCCCCCCCCCCCCCCCCCAGAGAGTTCTAGTACTGATCCATGTGGCGAGATCTCCTCTCCTCCTTTTCTCTTCTGTCTCTCATTTTTCTTCAGCCTTTGCTTTCAGCGCCTCCTTAAGGTCGATTATGGTAACAACTCTTCCTCTTTATGTACCATTCAGAGTCCGGAAAAGCTAACTGCTCCCATAAAAAATGTAAATAAAAATCTGAATTGCTCAAAATAAAAGAATTCTATATAAAAATGAGGGAAAACAAGACTAGGCAAGCCTAGTTAAGCCGGACCTGGATACGCATGCATGTTTCAACAATGGAGTAACTCAGTAAGTGACATCTGCTTGTATCAGGCCGACCATCCGGGTTTCGGCCAATCGGCCCCAAAAAAAGAAAACAGAAACAAAACACGTTGTCCTCGTTCTGTGGCATCAGAAATCACATGATGTGGAAACAAAACAAAAAGTGAATCCTGTTCATCAATATCAAAAAGGCATGTTCACCGACATGACATCAACAAAATAGTCATATGTTTTTCAGAACGCAACAGTTTTTTTTTTGTTTAATATTTTGGGTGGGTGGGGGGGGGGGGGGGCAAAATAATTATAAAAAACCCAAACAAACTAAATAAATTACAATTTCTTTTTATAAAAATAATCAAAACCCCAAAACACTGGTTGAAGTGCATGCATCATAGTGGTCATTTGCTGATTGTTAAAATAGAAACGCATAACACATGAGAAGCACACGCTCTCCCCGCAGAGGAAGATATATATATATATCTATATATATATATATTCACAGCCTCAGGTATCATTTATATAACTCTATATTTATTAGATTTTGTCAAATGATTAAATTCTCCATGGATGAATGTGTGTGTGAAGAAATGATGAGGAGGGTGAAGTCAGTCTGGAACGGCAGCGCTCTCTCTATTTTTCTTGTTCTGGTGAGGGGGGGGGGGGGGTTGCTTTGTTAGTGAGGCATAATATAAAAACTAAAAGACTCTAATGCAATTCAAATCGAGCAGAGGTTGATGTAGTGTTTCTTTTCTTTTTTTAAAGGTGTGCTCTCATTCGTAGCAGCTTGACTAATATGATCAGGACTCCTGTGAGGAACAGAGTGAAGGGCTTCATTACATTTGAGCTGAATGCAGTGTTCCTCTACTACTGCAATCCACTGGTTGGGCTCGTGTTATTATAGCGCTGCACCCCACCAGCTTTGCAATGTGTCTGTGTGTGTATATGCTTTCGTCCAGCTCTCACAATGTATGTGTATACGTATGCATGTATGTACAGTATATCATGCTGGGCGTGGGTGTGAATGATTGATTATGGCACCGAGACAAGGCAGTAACCAGAGAGCACCTGTATGAGGTCCACCGCTGTTGGAAGGAAGGAGTGAGGAGGAAGGAGTGAGGAGGAAGGAGTGAGGAGGAAGGAGTGAGGAGGAAGGAATGAGTGAGGAAGGAGCGAGGGGGAATGAGTGAGGAGGAAGGAGTGAGGAGGAAGGAGTGAGGAGAAAGGAGCGAGGAGGTAGGAGCGAGGGGGAATGAGTGAGGAGGAAGGAGTGAGGAGGAAGGAATGAGTGAGTGTAACGGAGGTACCGCAGTATATCCACAGTCACGAGGTACAAGTCGT
>NC_140181.1:44308057-44343057 GCF_963971535.1 Notolepis coatsorum | reverse complement strand
AATCTGTCTGTAAATAAACAGTACTGTATATTTGTATATCTTGTATGTCATAAATGTCTAGATGTAACAGTACTGTATATCTGTATGTCATGTATGTCATAAATGTTATGAATTGAAAATGGGGGACCCTGATGTAAACAAGACGAAAGTCTTTCTCTGGTCTCCCTTAACAATTGTGTGTATTGAGCTGTACTGTACTGTACCCATTCTGCAATCTGTTAATACAATGTTCAATCAATCAATCAACTCTCTGCTCTCTCTCTACCTGCTCTCTCTTTCTGATCTCTCTCTACCTCTCTCTCTACCTGCCCCCCCCCCTCTCTCTCTCTCTCTCTGAATTGGGGATAGACATAACAAAAAAAAAATTACCGTTGAATTAATGATGAGCCGCTGGGAAAGAAATGAGGGGATTTCTTTTTAAGTTTGAGGAGAGAAAGAGAGAGAAGGAGAGAGAGAGAGAGGAGGCTCTTCATGTGAGGGGCTGCCTGAGGATGACATATCCCTGCTGCGGGGCAGTGCTCAGCACCTGTTCCAGAACGCTGCCTCACTCCTATGTGTTTACACCATGGCCCGGGTGAATACTCCATTCTGATCGGCTGAAGGGGTGTTGATTATTTTCCGGAATATACCGTGCGGCTAGAGCCTCATCACGGTACAAAATTAATACGCCCCGAAGGCAAACTTCTCCCGTGTGCCATCGACAATGTGTTCTCACTGGCATCAGCCAAGTGACAGGTGGTTGTCAAGCCGTTGCTAAGGTAACGCAGAGGGACTATAATGAAAGACAGCAGTGACGCAAAGCATAAATGAATGAAGAAAGAAATGAATAAATGGCTCTTATTGTTTGTCTTTGGCAAATGGCTATGGTACTGTTACGGACAGTGTCCTTATGTGTGTATATATATATATGGGGGTTATGTATGTTATCTGTTGTGTGTGTGTATATAGGCATGTTTTGGTTGTTCTGTTTTTGTCTCCCTCCTGTGTAACATATCCCATTCTCAGGTGTCTCCCAGTTGCAGCACCAGCAGCCAGCTGGTCAATCAGCAACTCACCCCAGTGCAACGGCAGGTGGAGCTGATCTGCAATCAACATCCACTCTCCCTTTATATATCCCATTTTGTGCCGTGTTAGTTAGCTCCTTTGGCTCATTGTGGTGGTGGGTGTCTCTCTGTGTCTTTGGTGATAATTCTGTGTGTTGTTAGGTATATAGAGCAGTGGCTCTTCAGAGGTAAAAGCTCTGGTTCTTAGGTATATAGAGCAGTGGCTCTTCAGAGGTAAAAGCTCTGGTTCTTAGGTATATAGAGCAGTGGCTCTTCAGAGGTAAAAGCTCTGGTTCTTAGGTATATAGAGCAGTGGCTCTTCAGAGGTGAAAGCTCTGGTTCACTTCATTGTGTTTTGGTGTTCTTTAGTTTGCTGTACATTTCTGTATTAACCCTTTGTATATTTGTTTCCCTTGTGTCACCCAGCCTATGGTGATTGCTTTTCTTTGTATTAATCTTTTGTTTCGCACACAGGGACATTGAGGACAGGAAGATACCCTGGGGTCTACATTTTGCATCACGTAGGTGACCTGATGTTAAAGACACCAGCTTTAGAGTGAGCACCACCACCTGCACTTTTGGGCGTTCAGTGCCTGTAAGGGGGGTGGTTTTCATTTCCTTTTACTATTTTATTTGGTGCCACTAGGTAGTCCTCCTTGCTCTCTGTGTTACTGTGTTTTTGTTCATTTGTGAAATAAATACTATTACTTTGCAAATTGTTTCATGGTTTTGTGTCACTGCACCCTCACCTAACGTGTCTGTGGCCTTGTGTTGCGTCCCCTTACAGGGGTGCATAACAGTACGGTTATGTAAGGGATAAAGTATAGCTACGAGGTCATTGTCGCAAAATAATTGACCGACAGAGTTTAAAATACGAGCCGCTTCGGCGAGGTGTTTTAAACGTCAGTGAAGGTCAATTATTTTGCGATGATGACCGAGTATAGCTATACATTATCCCGCTTATTACATGGCTAACTTACTAACAATATACCTAATTCATTTGACAAATCGCAGTTGTTCTGTGGCTCTGTCAGCCCAAATAAAGTGATTATTATTATCGCGGGCAGCCCGGCAGGTGTGTCTGATTGGCTGCACTGAAACAGTGTGTGTCAGTGGGGCTTGATTACTCCAGCTGCGAAAAACAATAATCACCGGTGGTTATCGAAAAATAATTCACCGCTGTCGGGGGCTATTGACCAATCACAAGCAAGCATTTCGGCGAATGTGAAAACGCCATGTAATAACGAAAAACAATGCACTCGGCTTCGACTCGTGGGGTAATTAGCCCCCATGTGAGGCATTATTTCTGGTTGTGTATCATCCCTTAGATGTATGTGAGCAAGACTGTATGCAGCACCTCACCATGCCTCCTGCTGCCCCCTTCTTCTTCTACTACCAGCACACATTTAGCATAAAAAAGAAAAGGGGAGCATTCAAAGATTGACTTTTTTTCTCTCTCTCTCTCTCTCTCCCACAGTCAATGTTATTGCCTTAGAATGTTTCAAACAGCTTGTGCTCTGTGTGTGTGTGTGTGTGTGTGTGTGTGTGTGTGTGTGTGTGTGTGTGTGTGTGTGTGTGTGTGTGTGTGCGCGCTCGCTCGTGTTCTTTCTAAAGCAATTTCTCTTTCTGAGCCCCAAGTTCAAACCGAATTGAACTCGCCAAGAAGATAACGAGCACGACGCCGGTTGGTTTCGGAATTCTGGAGAGCGGACAACTTTCCAGTTAGTCAGATAGCCTTTCATTTCCCAACTCAATACCTGAATAGGCAAAGCACGGTTTTTCATAAAAAAAATTTCTTCTCTTCCCTCCACCAACCAACCAACCACCAAAACGGTAATCTTTTCTCCCTGCCAGGGGAGCTGTGCTTATCCTCTGCAATGCCAATGAGTTCATTTCTCACATTTTTTTTCCCCCCCTTGGCAGGCTTCCTGCCGCGTGGCTACGATGGAAGAGTACTACAGAATTACAAGTGTTTCTTTTTGCCGGCACCGCCTCACAGAGAGAAAGGAGAAATACTATAAGTCAAAACAACAGTTCTATATTTTCTCTGTGTGTGTGTGTGTGTGTGTGTGGGTGTGTGTGTGTGTGTGTGTGTGTGTGTGGACCTACCCAGCCAGAGCGCCCCGTCGGTGTCCAGCTGTGTGGCTGCCAGGGGCGACGACCCTGTTACAGCTGCCTCGTTGCCCACCTGTAGAGAGCCGTCCCTAAGTGCTCTGAGAGTGAAGAGAGAGAGAGAGACCGAGAGAAAGAGAGAGAGAAAGAGAGAGATGCAGTTGTGAGTGTCTTTGATGCATACGTGTCACTCTGAATAACTTCAAATTAGACTTTCATTTATTCGAGGCATCGAGTCTACGCCGCCGCTGTTCCATCACTAGTGCACTTACATAACCTCCCCCCTGCCAGCACAAGTAGCATTCCTAATGTGTCTGAGTAGAGCCAACAGACGTGGCTGGAATCGCATGCATTATAGATCAGTGGTACGCTGTGTGATGTAGGAGCTCATTTGATCCCAGCCAAGTGGCTTCTGAAGAGAGATTAACAGAGCGAAAAGACAAAACCGCAAACATGCACCTGTAGGCTGTATACCACACTTCATGGTTTACTGCACTATAGATTTACCATAGACATACTGTACTGATATATATATATATAGTATTCCTGTGTTGTTGTTTTTCATAAGCACTATTAGATGTACCACAGAAATACTGTACTGATTCACCATAGTATTTCTGTAGTGAAATATTATAGAAATGTATGGTGAATAACTACAATATTCCTGTGGTTCTATTACAGAAAGACTATGTTCCTATAGTGATTCACTATAGTATTTCTATAGTAATTGAAGAAGAAGAAAAACACAGGAATATTATAGCTGTACTGTAGTTCATTTTCCTATGGGTGTTGTCAGTGTATGGGTTGGACTATGAAACAAAAAGTGTGGATGTGTGTCTCCACTGTTATCACCGCATCAGACTCCTATACATTCATCATGTGGCAGTATAGGGTTGAATCAAAATGTTATCAAAATCTGGCCAATATGGCCATGCGCAATATTTGTTAAAGGTGAAATGTGTGTCAAAATAAATTAGATTAGATTCTAATTTAAAATCCCTCGAGCAACGCTCTGACCTTGAACGATCAGCCTTTTCTATTGACGTGCCCCAACACTTGGAATTACCTCCAACTCACTCTAAAGTTCTTACAGCTTCTTCCAACATTTACAAAATGTTATTGATATCGGATCACTGTGTGTCAACTTGTGACTATTTTAACATATTTTGTTGTTTGTAAAAATGTGTATTGTGTTTGTTCATTTGTCTTTTCTGCTGTTTGTAAACGGCGTTGTTGCTATAAATGAGGGAACCCTCAGAAATAAAGGTTTGTTTGGTTTTAGATCTTTGCAAACATCAGACTATGATCCAAAATGAGAATAATGAATAATGAAAAATGATCATGATTCCTTCTAATATTGTGAATCATATTTAATATTGTGAATCATATCACAATTGCAATATCAGTCGAATATATATATACACATCAGTCAAATACGATATTTTTTCCAAAGCGTTCAGCCTTTTCTGACTCAGATGGCCTCCTCCTCAGCTCACCTGCTGGCCTTGATGCGTATCCATCGGTTGGTGTCGACGCGCACAGAGGAGCGCAGCACCACAGGCTTGGAGCCCAGGTCGTAGGTCATCTGCACGCGGCCGTCCACGATGGCCAGGGCGATGTAGTCTGAGCGCTCCACGCCCTTCCCGCTCCAGAGCACCAGGCCCTGGGTGGCCTCTGTGCGGATGCTGAGCTCAAACTTGTTCACCAGCAGGGCCTTCTCGCTGTGAGGGGCCAGAGGACACAGGGTCAGGGAGCCAGAGGACACAGGGTCAGGGAGCCAGAGGACACAGGGTCAGGGGGCCGGAGAACAGGGATGGAGGTCTGGTGGTTAGTGTGTGTGTGTGTGTGTGTGTGTGTGTGTGTGTGTGTGTGTGTGTGTGTGTGTGTGTGTGTGTGTGTGTGTGTGTGGTGATTGTAGTGAATGTAATTTGCTGGTGTGTATGCAGACAATCAACTTCTTCCAGTTCTTTATTTTTTTTGCCTACTTTTTCTCCTCCTTTTTCTCTTGTGCCAATTCTCCCTCCCCTGTCCTGATCGTTGCTCGCATGTGCCCCCCACTGGCCGGTCGTAGGGAGGATAGAAGCCCATCACATGTCCCCTCCGATACATGTGGAGGCAGCCAGTCACTTCTTTTCACCCCCCAGCGCGGACTCTCATTGGCGAGGTGTAACGTGTGGGAGGCTCACACTGCCCCCGCCATTTCCTGACTTTGCTGTGCAGGCGCCCTGACCGACCTGTAGGACTAGGAGTCGCTGTTTACAACGACCAGACTACCACCCATCGACTCCCCTCCCGCTGACTCTGCCAATTGAGTCAGTATGACGGCCGGCCCAAGCCGGAGGCAACGCTGATAGCCGGATTCGAGGCCGGTGTCTCTTGCGTTGGTGACGAGCGCAATGTCCGCTGCGCCACCCAACTTCTTCCAGTTCTTTAAATGACATTTCCTACACTTTTCTCAATATTGTATATGATTAAACCTCCACCTTTCACCGGTTAGCTCACGTAGATCAGGACCTTTCTCAGCGGTTAGCTCACTACGCTCCGCAAGGTATAATAAGATAAGATATGAAGAGATATTCCTTTATTGATCCCCTTGGGGAAATTCAGGCATCATAGCAGCATGGGGGAGGGGGGAGGGGAGGTACAGCTATGGGCAGGGTAATCGTAGAAATTAGGTGTAGTAAAGATTAGATTAGTAGAATGATTAGACCTCCACCTTTCTCAGCGGTTAGCTCACTAGGCTCAGGAAGGTGTGGTGAGATGGAGTAAAGATAGAACCAGGATGGAGGCTTCTAGGAGTAGCAGGGAGGGTGTTTTACTAAATAACTTTCCACTTCCTACTGAGACTGTGCTGCACTGCTCTTCCTGTGGTTTTCTGTGTTTCTTTTAAGCTGTTGTTTGATCATTATATTGACTGCCAGAGGGAGGGAGAAAGGAGAGACAAAGGAGAGAAAGAGAGAGAGAGGAGATACAGGAGAGGAGAAATGAGAGAGATAAAGAGATGAAAGGAGAGAGAGGAAAGAGTGAGATAAATGAGAGGCGAGATAAAGGATAAATAGAGAGGGAGAAAGGAAAGAGAGTGAGACACTTATTTTGTTCATTAATATAAGAGCATCGACGCTAGGGATGCTATTTTTAAATAATGGTTACTTTGTTCTTGGTTGGTCCCCTGTAGAAATGGATTCAAGAGAATCATACCTTCTATATGTTTGCTTGTTTGTGTGCGTAGGTGAGGTGTGTGCATGTGTGTGTGTCACCAGTCAGTATCTGTGATGTCGGCTGAGCTACTTCCACCGTCTTCAAAGAGAAGGTGAAACACAGAGAGACAAATGCAATGCGAGCGCATCCAACAGTAACGAGCCAGCGACATCACCAAACAAGAACCAAAGAAAAAAAACAGGAAAAAGAAAAACACGGAACACAGAACACGAGACAACAGATCATGGGACAGACGTGACAACACGCACCAGTCAGCATAGCACAAAGAAACACACAGAGGGCTCATGGGAGAACAGAACAAACACGGGACAGGGAGGAGGGGGAGAGCGGGCGAGAAGAAAGTGGATGACGGCTTCACTGTGAGGTGCATCTCATTATAGGGCGAATCTACGTTAGTATTTCCCCCTCCTAATCATTAACGAGCCGGAATATGAGGTAGAGTATCAGGTGCTTAGGAGTTGGAATGATATTATCCCTCGTGTTTTATGGATCGCTGGCCTCGGGCTAAGATAAACTTAAAAGTCAGCGGTGGCCAAGAATGAGAAGTCGGCTCACCTTGACAGGAGCCCAGCATCAAAATGTGGTTTTCTCCCGTCAAACGTTCACACACTCTGATTAAACAGAATCTGCTGATGTCAACGTGAATCAAAATTAAACTTATTTTTTTTAATTACTATTATTTATAATTGTTTAAGGGCATCAGCTTGATTTATTTTTCCAGAAAGACCTCTGTATAGAGAAGAAAACATACAAATAGAAAACTCTTTCTCCGAGCCTCGCCCTCACAGTTCTCAACAGTATACGACTAATAAATCTCCATCAGGATGACTTGTCAGGAATAAGGTCAAAGTTATTAAAACGGTGGAATGCGTCATAAATAAAACAGACATACATACAAATCAGGAAACCGTATAGAGCGGCAACACCAAGTTACCTCCTAGATTTCCCATGTGTTTCCCTGCTTCTGGATTATGAAGGAATTTCATTTACTTCTTCAATATATAGTCAGATCCTCGTGGGTATGTGGGAGGATGTGAGCTGCCAGTGTGCTATGCACCTCATCAACTCTAGGTGGCAGTAGTAAATAGAATAATACTCTGGGGCTACCATGGAAGACTGCAGGACTATCAAAGCCTGGTTATTTTTCTGGTTTAACAAATACCAGAGGACTTGAAGGGGAACATCACCAAATTAAGAATTCAAACATGTTATTTCCATGGCCCAGGAAAGTTCATTCAATATTTGTGAATATGAGCTACTCTCTCCCAGAAGCCAGAAACCAGAGAAGTAAGAATCAAGCTTGTGATGTCATCAGGTATAAAAGTCTGGCGCTGCTACATAGACAATGAATGGTTTTGTGGACCCACATAATCGAAGGAGCTTTATTCTACGGTAGTGTTTTCACTTCTGAAACAGAAAATGCATCCGCATAAACAGAACATCCCCCTGGGTGCTCTCAGTGACACCTTTACCATCTCTCCCAATTCATTGCCTGTGGAGCAGCTCCAGACTTACTTCATGACCTCACGTTTGAGATTTAGCACTTAGTTCTTGGATTAGGGAGAGAGTCGTTTGTTCTCGCTAACATTTTCGGACTGTCTTAGAAAAATTCTAAGTCAAATTGGGTGTAGTTCCCCTTTAATTGATGTGCACCGTCCATATGCAAAAGCAATTTGTGACTCTAGTTGGATTTCAAAACGATACTGTTGTTCCCCCGTGGAGGAAATAGCCCTGTGAGAAGTTAGTGGAGAGGGTGGGAAGGGAAGGCAGCATGCTAGCAGGCAGCGCTAAAGGCCAAGAGCTTCAGGGACACTCACCTCTGGTCGGATGGGTTCTCCAGAGATTCAGGACTTAGGGGAGCAGGGGGAGAAAGTCAAGGGCATGCAATGTAAGCGCTACAGGCCGCAAAGGAAGGAAGGAAGGAAGGAAGGACTCTTGTCGGACCTTCCTGGCTTAAGGCTTGGGGGTCTCAGGAAAGAAAAAGAATGCATCCGCATCGCAAAAATGACGCCTCGTTTTGTTCTAGAGCCATGAAAAAGCCAGGTGGTTTCACCGCAGGGCGGTCCCATGTGAATCACACCGGGAGCAGCGAAGCATACCATTCTGAGGTTCTGAGGAGAACAGTCTGAAGACCACTGGAGACAAATGATGCTGATGATGATGACGATGATGATGATGATGCCCGGAGCGTAGTATTTGTTTGCTTGAGCAGCGGGACAAAGCACAGTAAGCACTCGTAAACCAATACTACAGCTGCTTAAGCCAGTGGTTAGATGGAACTCCATTCTAGTATTGGCGGACTTGTGTGCAACGGCAATCATTATCTGCCTTGAGTGGTGGAGGCAGTGAATGAGGAGAAATAGGGCAATTGACCAAAACGGGGTCAAGTATCATGGTGCGAGAGAGACATGGCCAGATAGGATCTGTCACTCGGGTAATGGGTCTGGGGGCAAATGGAGACAAGGTCTTGGAGAGGTGAATGGAGATTGATAAACAGCAATAGCGACATTAACCCTGCAGTGAGCAATGAACGCATGCTCCTAACGTCCTCTCGAAGAAATGTATTTGTTTCCTTTTACGCTGCCAATTCATGTACAATTGATTGCCACTTCTTCTCGAGTGCTCTGGCGAGCTGCGGTTTTGTTCTAATTGTGGCTCTCGCTCTTACTGAATGTGACACCAATTAAACTCTGGACAGCCCGGCTTGAGGGACCACTGTCCCCCCCGCTAAGTGAGATTGATGCCTGCGGCTAACAAGTTAGTCTGGACGTCCGAGAGATCTCAGTTTGAGGTCTTATGTTCAAAGGGAGACAAATCCGTGATGAACATATCATTGCCTTTCTCCCTCTGCAGTGGACTCTATAATTATTCACAATTACAGTTAGAGATTTGGCGAAAATGAAATGGGCTCTGACGAGGACCGAAACACTCGAGGACCGGAAAAGAGGCTACTTACTGAGCTAACGAGTGGGCAGAGAATAACTTACTAACTAAGGCATGACATAAGACATAAGGGGTTTCCCTTAACCGTGATGCAGGACACAAGGGCTCGGCAGCACAACCAGGGGTGAGGGGGGGGATTCGGTTCAGTCCTCTTGCAGTTATGAAGGGGCTCTCATTCGTTATTCCACATCACAGTCAGTACCATTCGGCGGAAGGTGCTCACCTCGTAGCAGAAGGAGATTAGGACGACCATGCATACGTTACGGCACCCTCTCAACAACAATGACAATCACCTTTCTGTGGGGCTTTTGAACACGAGGCTGATCATGCGTAAAGGCATGCTGTACTTTATGCTGGAACATGAAAGTTCTAATGACATCTGTGATTGTGATCATGTCTTATAAATAATAAAAACATATATGGATATGGAGATTGAATATCAAAAATCTGGCTTTCATGGGACGGATGATGGATGTTTTTCTGTGTGCAAACACACAGATAGAGTTAACCTATCTTAAACCCCCACCCTCTTTTTTTGATCCTTCAAACTTTGTTTGTCCGAGGGAAGTGGCCGTTTTGTTTGGAGGATCGAGAAAAGAGGGCGGGGTCTTGAGATAGGTCCACTACGACAATAAACTGAATAGAATGTCTTTAACTGGGTTAACTATCAAAACCATGGCTTTTTACTGCGGCTGTTAGTTGGGTGTCGTTTAAAGCTTGGGGATGTAAAGATAGCACCCAAGGGAAGTCTTCTACTTACTCTGGAATCTCATTGGTCAGTTGGCTTGAGTGCAGAGGAAAGACAATGAGGGACATTCATATGAGACAAGACATACAGAGACGAGGGGGAGCTTTACACAACAAGGGGACAGACACAGAAAACAAAGCTTGGGCCAGAAATGCTGAATTCGAGGACAAAACGACACAGACACAGATAAATATACAGACAGATCCTGAGACAGTTTTTCAATGAGTTATGTCTGTGTTATGTTATGTGTGTGTGTGTGTGTGTGTGTGTGTGTGTGTGTGCGTGCGTGCGTGTGCGTGTGCGTGTGTGTGTGTGTGTGTGTGTGTGTGTGCGTGTGCGTGTGTGACTGTGGCAATATATCCACACCTCAGAGTGTCTATGTGAAAAGCCCTGTCAGGGTGCTGGAATACGCAGCGTTGGTGTGAAGAGTCGTCAGGGTGCTGGAATACGCAGTGTTGGTGTGAGGAGTCATCAGGGTGCTGGAATACGCAGCGTTGGTGTGAAGAGTCGTCAGGGTGCTGGAATACGCAGCGTTGGTGTGAAGAGTCATCAGGGTGCTGGAATACGCAGCGTTGGTGTGAAGAGGCTCGTCAGGGTGCTGGAATACGCAGCGTTGGTGTGAAGAGGCTCGTCAGGGTGCTGGAATACGCAGCGTTGGTGTGAAGAGGCTCGTCAGGGTGCTGGAATACGCAGCGTTGGTGTGAAGAGAGTCGTCAGGGTGCTGGAATACGCAGCGTTGGTGTGAAGAGGCTCGTCAGGGTGCTGGAATACGCAGCGTTGGTGTGAAGAGGCTCGTCAGGGTGCTGGAATACGCAGCGTTGGTGTGAAGAGAGTCGTCAGGGTGCTGGAATACGCAGCGTTGGTGTGAAGAGGCTCGTCAGGGTGCTGGAATACGCAGCGTTGGTGTGAAGAGAGTCGTCAGGGTGCTGGAATACGCAGCGTTGGTGTGAAGAGGCTCGTCAGGGTGCTGGAATATGCAGCGTTGGTGTGAAGAGAGTCATCAGGGTGCTGGAATACGCAGCGTTGGTGTGAAGAGTCGTCAGGGTGCTGGAATACGCAGCGTTGGTGTGAAGAGAGTCGTCAGGGTGCTGGAATACGCAGCGTTGGTGTGAAGAGTCGTCAGGGTGCTGGAATACGCAGCGTTGGTGTGAAGAGAGTCGTCAGGGTGCTGGAATACGCAGCGTTGGTGTGAAGAGGCGTCAGTGTGCTGGAATACGCAGCGTTGGTGTGAAGAGTCGTCAGGGTGCTGGAATACGCAGCGTTGGTGTGAAGAGTCGTCAGGGTGCTGGAATACGCAGCGTTGGTGTGAAGAGTCGTCAGGGTGCTGGAATACGCAGCGTTGGTGTGAAGAGTCGTCAGGGTGCTGGAATACGCAGCGTTGGTGTGAAGAGAGTCGTCAGGAAAACGGAGCCGTATGTTTGATGTCTCTTCAGGTTGGTCACAGGAGCGATCTGTTCATCCTGCAGCTACAACATGCCTCTCTCAGACGGATGGGAAGAGGAGCAGAATGTCTCATCGGGTTGCCTGCCGTCACGCTGGATGATACAAGTATTATACTTCTATCATGCAGCGTCTGCCCTTATACGGGGGCTGTATAAACCGCAACTTTCTTTGGATGCCAGTTGTATGGAGAACAGTCACACGCGCAAATGACACCCGTCCAAAAGAGGCTTAGAGTAACCCTCCGCGTCATCGTTGTGTGTTCGTGTGAGGGCGTGTGTGTGTGTGTGGTTATACCATAACTGAACAGAACAGAGGCAACGGTTGCTCAGGGCGATGCGGGTGATTCGCTAATTAGCAGAATTCGTTTGCAACCAGAGAGTTGGAGTGCGGTGCGGAGGACAGCAGTCAGGGTTATTAGCCCTTAGCTAACTCCATCTCTCTGATATAACACAATCAACACTGTCATCATCGCTTACCGGGAAGGGTTGGGGGGGTTGTAAGACGGATCAGAGATAAGGGCGGTCATTTAGCTAATAACTGTTAGGATGTAGATGTTGGATGTTGCCGTGACGACTACGTGTGGAAGTGCGGGACGCCCTCTCCCTTACCTCTTGGTGACAGCGTTGTGGTACTCGACGAACGTGCGGCCGTCGAAGGCGATGGCCTCGGTCTCCCCGGCGGACTTCTCGTAGATGGCTGTGTGGGGGAGGGGTTGTTCAGAAGAGATGAGATCACGCCAATCAATAAGAAACCAGGGGTTTAGTCATTAGAGCTAAAGCCATTAACACTAGAACAGCCATGGAGAAAATGTCACTGATTCCCGCCAGAACGGGTCAGATGACCTGACAGCTTATATGAGAAATATGAGAAAAATAAACAGTGTAAACTATATAATTACCTCTTAATATAAAAAGATGAGGTTTACCACAGGTTCGAGTGACAAAAAATATATATATATAATAATAAAAAAATATATTATTATTTTTTTTAATTCTTTTTGGATGGAAGAGCCACACATTGATGGGCAAAGAGCCACATGCGGCTCGCAAGCCACGGGTTGGCCACCCCTGCGCTAGACGCTCGCAAAGTGCTGTGACTTTCCACATATATATTCCATATATATGTGGAATAACGTTCTAATGACATTTTCCTGAAGTCATTTTGAAATTTCAGAAACCGTGCCAGATAAAACGGGTACTTTTAGGAAAAGTCATTGAGTGACAGAGCTGGAGCTCGACCGAGTGACGAGGATACATTTATTGAAAATGCCTGGGTCATTTGACCCCTTGTCGGCTGTGCTAGTGTTAACTTCCTCCCCTTGAATCAAAAGATTAAAGAAGACATAAGGAGATGGGATCCAATACCTCTTCTGAATTTTGGATCGCGAATTGAATCGGTAAAAATGAATATTTTGCCGAGATTGCTCTATCTCTTCCAGGCCCTCCCTCTAGACCTACCTGACCAAAAATGTCAGGAATGGGACAAACTTATTTCAAGGTACATCTGGCAAGGGCGGAGACCTAGAATTAGATACAAGAGTCTACAACTAGCAAAAAGCAGGGGAAGGGTTGCACTCCCATGTTTGAAGGACTATTATATAGCAGCCCAATTAAGACCAATGACGTGTTGGTGTAATCCAGAATATTTTGCCAGGTGGAATGAGATTGAGATGGCGGTAACAGAAGAGTATCCAATTCAAGCTGCAATTGGGGATAAGGCTTTGTTGATTGATTTAATGGAGTTGGGAAATCCATGGATTAGTTTACCACTTAAGCTGTGGAGTAAGGTAACAGCCCAATTTCTTTTTAAAGAAGCCATAAAAGTTTTGGGATGGTGTGCGTATGACCCAGATTTTGTACCCAAAAGAATGGACGTAAGGTTTAAAGGGTGGGCGACTCTAGGCCTAACAGCATATTGTACCTTTTTATATCAGGGGTCCATGAAGAGCTTTCAAGATCTGAAGTTGCAGCATGGTTTGAAAAATGAAGATTTTTACAGATATCTTCAAGTTCTGCACTATATCGAGCAATTACTGAAGCGAAGTAAACAAACGCTTTTGGAAAATATTTTATTAAAAGTCTTCAGAGAGGCTTATGTCTCGAACTCAAACCAAAAAATCATCTCAAGACTCTATATGGGATTACAACAGACGAAAGGTAACTCATTGTATGTAAAACAGAAATGGGAAAGGGAGGGAAACCTGAATATAACGGAAGAGGAATGGGAGGATTTATGTGAAATACAATGGAAAACATCAAGTTCACCAGTATGGAGAGAATTTAGTTGGAAATCCCTGATTAGGTTCTTCAGTACTCCAGCTCAAGGGAGTCATCAAACCAAATCCTCCAACTGCTGGAGACAGTGTGGCCTCTCAGAGGCAAATCATTACCACATATTCTGGTCTTGTCCCTCCGCCTTTCTGGAGGGAGGTCCATAAAATCTTTGAAAAAGTATTCCAGGACGACATCCCATTTAAGTTGGAGAGTCTATATTTGGGCGCCAGACCATTAGAAAATGGGGATAGATATATATTTCAGATACTAAGTGCGGCTAGTAGGAAAGCCATTACTAGAAAGTGGTTAAGAACAGAAATTCCGACAGTGGATGATTGGATTGATATTATTTATGATATTTTTAAGATGGAAAGAATAACTTTTTCTTTTAGGTTGCAACAGGATACGTTTCGGAAGAAATGGGAAAGATGGATAATGTACATTACACCGTTACGATCTTCATTTGTTTAAGGTGTATATAAATGTCCATTCGGGTTAATTGTTAAATGAACCTTGTGTAAAAGGAGTTGAGTGTCAGGAAGATGCACCCCAACATATTATTTTGTTATTTGTTTGCTTTATGGTAGATGCAGATTTATTGGAGATGCACCCTAACATATTATTTTGTTATCTGTTATTTTTGGTTATTGTTTTTGTTTGTCTAGAAAAAAAGAAATATAGGATGTTATTGACTGTATGGGTCCTCATGTGTGTACTTCTGCACTTTAACTCAGAATTATTAACAACTGATGCAATTTGTACTGCAGAAGGCAGAGACAAATGAAGGAGAAGTCAAGATATTGTTTGTATGGACCATGGAGAAAATCAATAAAAAGAGAATTTCAAAAAAAGAAAAAAAAAGAGCTAAAGGCAATGACTTGTGATGAACGGGGGTGAGGAGGGTGCGTGTGTGTGGGGGGCATTCATGCGTTTGCGGTTTTAATTAACGTAAAAAGGTACGGCGGGTCCACGTGGACAAGGTTAATGGGCTCTGAAAATGTGTGCATGTGTGTGTGTGTGTGAGAGAGAGAGAGAGAGAGAGAGAGAGAGAGAGAGAGAGAGAGAAGGAGCACATGTAGGGGAGTGTGTGACATGAAGATGATGAAAGAGCAGAGTAACTCCACTAAAAGAAGCTGTGCATAAATATTCCACTGACAATGTTTCATCACTTCCATAACTGTTGGGGATTGCATGAGGATCTCTAGTGTTTTCACGTTTTGGACAGAATACACATAAAAACCAGTATTTCTTTTTCTTTTTTTTTGGTTTTGTTTAAAATATATATAGTGCATCTTTCACCCAGATAAGTAACAATAACAAGCTGGATTTAGAAATCTAGACTTGCTGCTTTCAGGCGTATCATAATACCCTTTGAATTAGGCGTGGGGGAAAAAATCTATATGGAGATAATTTTTGCGTGATGACATAGTAATATATATGTTTTTTATTTATTTTATTTGTTTGCTTGTCAATCCCATTTTGCTGCAAGAGAAATGATAGGGGGTGAGGCGAACAGACTGAAAACATCATCTCATTAGATAAAGCATATGGTGTGAATTGTGTGATGTGTGAATACCTTTTGTGAATTAGTTACTACATACAAAGCAAAAAAGACACCCATTCCCCAATAAATAAATAAATAAATAAATAAATGGGGTATGTTACGTTAGCACTACTACAAAGACCGTCTTTGGTCCGTTGACGAGACCGCATTTTTTTGAGCAACCTAACACCAGTCTCACCGTTCTGACAGTGTCCCCCGGAGAAGCCGCTCAGGCAGACGCACTCGTAGGTGTCCAGCTGGGGGCTGCAGCGGCCGCCGTTGTGGCAGGGCCCCTGGGCGCAGGGGTGGCCCTGGAACATGGCCACGTCACTAGACTGCAGCGCATTCTCCTGCCTCAAGACGGGCGTGCCGAACAGGGTGATCTGGCCGGGATGAAGGGAAGAGAGAGAGATGGGGAGGGGGGGGGGGGTTATACCCGGCACAGGTCGGCACGGCACAGAGCCGTTTGGTAGAAGAAACGCATGAGGCTCAGTCTGAGTGAATGGAGCTGAGAAGCCAGCTGCTGCACTCTCACATAAATGCCATGTTCTCTGCTAAAGGGTCTCTGTGTACTTGCTTTTAAATGCGCGTTCACGTGCGCAAGAGGGCGGAGCCGCGTATCCTGCATTCCTTTGGAGCCTACATTGTGCATGTCCTCAGGAATTAGCGTTGTGCGTTCGAAAGATGCAATGAAGCGCGTTTCTGCCGTAATCTCAACATAACCTCCTTGAGTGTCACCATGTTTCATGTTTATGTTGCAAATCCGGATAGTGGATAGTTCACAAGGAAGATATTCTTCTTCTATATAATTCTAGTGTCGACCAGGGAGGATTCGGCCCTGATCTGCCCCCTAGTGGACACTTTTCAATTCTGCGGGTACAACGCAAAATACGCAGGTGTGTATGTTCACAATGCTGTTCACAATGCACCCGCTTGTCTACTTGTACGCATGGTTAAAAGCAAGTATACCGAGACCATAAGGACCTGGAGATGTTCGCCAGTACAATCACTGAACCAAGATATGCAGTACGACTCAAGTTACATACTGTGTGTGTGTATATTGAGACAGACACCGCAGTAAAGACACAGCATCGTAGAGTTATTTCGAGTGTAGTTATATATCGCATAATTATTTGTTTCAGTAGGTAGAAATGACGTGCTGATCAAGCATTTAACAGTACACCAAACAGAGGAATTATAATTACTTCCTCGTAACCCCCCCCCCCGTGGGCCTCATAGAACAAACTTCACATTTCAGGCCGTGATTTGCTCAGAACTGTCGAGGGAAAGTTTTTCGAAGAGGACCTAGTGACAAGTTTGAGCAAACAGTCCAACAATCATGCCTTTGTTGGAGCGGAGCTATTTTTGGTGCTCAAAGATGAAGCTTTCGTTGAAAAGCACAGAGAGAGAGAGAGAGAAAGAGAGAGAGAGAGAGAGAGAGAGAGAGAGAGAGAGAGAGAGAGAGAGAGAGAGAGAGAGAGAGGAAGGGAAACAAACTGGAAGGCTGTCAGGAGAAAAGATCTGAGAATAGCAAAATGGACGAACATCAAAAATGTACATTCTATTATTAGCGCACGCTAATCCTAATGAGCAGAGCCGCCCCGGCAGACTTGAGCTCTCTGTGGAAAACGATACATCAGTAATATGGTGATTTGTAGTGTTGGACAGGCAGCACTCAGACCACTTCACATGACCTCGCCGCTGTCCAATGTACTGTACGGGCTGTGAATTCATTACAATTAACACACTAATGCGTAAAATGCCTGGTTGCTACATCATATCTCTAAGCTATATTGACACGTTTTTAGCAATGCTATTGGTTCACACTCATAATTACACTATTATTCACACCTGGGAGCAGTTTGGGGGTTAAGTGTCTTGCTCAAGGACACTTCAACGGTGGGGTATTGAGTTTTTCACTTCCCCCTGTCAGGCTGGAAATCAAACCGACGACCGTATGGTCACAAAAGCCCGCTACTCTAACCTTTCTGCCACCACTGTCCCATACAACACATCTAACGGAGGTGGAGCAACGCAAGAGCTCAGTTTACACACAAAAGAAAAGGTCACTTTAAAGAAAAAAATAAATACATAATTTGTATAGTATAGTTAGTATAGCTAGGATCGTTTAGTATACATAGTATAACTGTAGATTGTATAGGATATGGTATAGTAGTGTATATAGGACCCATTACCTTTTAATTTGTAAGCTTAGCATTGTATTGTATTTTCTCTTAGTACTTTTTATCACGTCTATTTTATTATCTATTCTATTTTATTCTATTACTATTTGTATTTTTTGCACAATCAAGGCGGGCATGGCCACCTTCATTTCACTATATGTCTTGTGTATGTATGTGACGAATAAACCTCTGATATCTTGAATCTACACACAGTTGACAGTAGGGTGGCTAGTGAACACGTACCTTCTGGATGGTTCCCTTGAAGCCGTCCTTGAGCGCGGCGGCCCTCGCTTGCCGGCTGAAGTCGGGAGCTCCGCCGACGAAGAGAGATTCCTTCAGGTTAAGAGCGGTGTGCTGGTTCTGGTAGAGAAGGGGCACAGTGTGATCCAACGGGTCAGCCAGAGAACGTGCTATACCTCAGGCCAGCATTTCTAACCGCACCTCGTTTTATTTCTATTTTCCTAAATACCACCAAGCCCCAATTCGAACCAATGAGCCGTGTTCTGAATTTTTTTGAGCAAAAGAAAACGCAAGCGCTCTTATTCCGGAGAGCGTGGCTTTCTGCTTGGCTACGCCGGGGGACGGGGGAATAAGTTGTATCCTTTAAGTCAAGTCACACACAAAGTGAGATTAATACACCGCATTTGCGGAGATGTCCCAGTCAAATAGACTTCCACTATATATAAAAGATTTACCCACATGAGGGATAGTGGCTGCTTTAACTGCACATTCTTCCCCCCTTCCACGTCAATGCACTTGATACATTACAAAAACATAATTGATTTTGCTGTCTCCTGGAGAGAGCGGTCAATTATCCTCTATCTGCGAGAAACACAAAGAGGGAGTACAGAGAGGAAACCAAGACGCTGCCACTGAAGTTATGGCGATACGGTTAGCGTTCTTCCGTATAGACATCTCTTAATGAATGGCTTGATTATAACGGCAACCTTTCAAGTGCGCAAGTGTGGAGATAAGACGTTAATTGCAATTAATTTGCAAAGCGGATGATCCGGGCCTTATCCACCCCAAAAAGGAAAATGTTTGCCTCCCATTACGGCAAGGTAGCCTGCCATGGTCGCAAAGACGACCAAACTCACTTCAAGGGTTCACGGAGGGAATTAAAATAATCTTCATTTGATGTAGGGCAGTAACCGCCGAAGGGGGTAAAGTGGAGTTAATTGCTGGGGAAAATTATGGAAGAAGTAAACACGGGTTTGTGCAGGGAAGCTGTTGGCACCGGGGTCTGGCTTTTTATTTAGGATGGGATTTGGAGGGTGGAAAGGCAGTGGTGCTTGGCTAAAACCTGAGGGGGGGATGGGGGGGCTGTTGGAGTAGACCTTGAGCAGCATCCAATAAAGAGACAGTCAGAGTGGAGAACTTGGTGAGCTCAAGCCAAGGCCTCTGGACCCAGCTGTGTTTGGTGTGATTGCGTCTCACGGCTTAGCCAAGAGTCGTCAGCACGGGCCCCCTCTCTGTGCTCGCCTGGGGCCCTGGATGAAGAGTCCCTTGGTGGAGTAGGGCGATACCATTACCCAGGTCCAGGTCTGCAACTCACTCGTGCTTCAGCTGAAGTCCAGGTTGACGTAGAGTTGCTACTTGTAAAACTGAGCGTGTTCCCCTGGCTGGTCTGGGTCCAGCTGGACATGGTGATTTAACATAACCGTTTCCTTACAGTTGATCTTTTCTTCATTGCTGTGTGAGAAAGTGAGTGACCACTACGCATGTCAATCATATCCATATTCTATCCCTCTACAGTAAACATGGCGATTCATGCGATGGGATGGTACGCCATGTTCCACTCAGGAAAACGGGCGATGACGTGGCAGAATCTAACCGCCGGCAGAAGAGGCCAGGCGACTTTTACATGGCATGCGTGTTTGTTTTGGAGAAGATGTTCATTAACTGTTGTTTGTGAGTGAGTGGGTGACAAGAGTGGGTGACTTGATATGATATTATGGTGAGGAGTGTGAGAGTACAGCAGATGACAAAAGAACAGCCCGGCTTGGCTTGGCACCTCGCACTCTCTCCATCGTTCCAACCCTTTACCTCCCACCCTCCCTCTCTCCATCCCTCTTTCTCTCTCGCTCTCTCTCCACAGCCACACGGCACTGGTGAGATATCCCCGCCCACGTGCGACTAATGAAGACGTCTCTTTGTTTTGGGAAACAATGGCAGTCAGAAATATAACTGGTTCACTCCCACCTCTTCTCTCCGTCCCTATGCCCCCCATCCTCCTCCTCCCCCGCAGCAGATGGACTGAGGTGATCTTTACTGTCTCTATTGTAGCTGCGCCGTGTGTGTGTGTTTGTGTAACTGCACTATGAGATGGTGCGTGCAGGCAGCCCTCCTAGTTTCCCCCTGCTCGCGCTCTCCCACAGAAGTACCTTCTTAATACCGCTGCTGTCATTGTCGTCGCATGGCAGAGATGGTGGTGGGTGAGAGCTAGGGGTGAACGAGTCGGAGAAAATGAATCATGTCTAGGAGAGGAGTGACTTGCACTTGTCTTATTACCTTGCGTGATTTCTTATTTTCCAGACAGCGCATCATAGGAGAAGGAAGAGAGAAACAAAACATACGTGGAAGAAGAGGTTATTATAGAGAGAGAACTAGTAAGTGTCTGTGCACACATAGAGAGGCATGCGGCCGTGCTGTAGTGAGAGTGCAAGAGCTCGTGAGACGCGCGCACGCATGTGCATACACACACACACACACACACACACACACACACACACACACAGACACACACACACACACAGACACACACACACAGATACATACATACACACACACACACACACACACACACACACACACACACACACACACACACACACACACACACACACATAAACACAAGACACATCTCTAAGGGAATTATGCATACAATACACAGCTAAGGTTGTGGTGTTGCAGAAACACATAAAGTAGCATAATCAAGACCACACACACACACCATATACCACTGTTGCGTACATGAGGTTATTATACTTTATAAAACTAACAACTAAAAATAGGTGTTAAAAACATTTTAGTTTATAAATAAAAATGTAAACTAGACTTTAGAAAAATAACTAAAACTAACAGAGTCAGTTGCTTTCACAAAGAGATGTGTATTCTGAACTTCTTAACACTTTAAGTGCCGGAAACGTGTTTAGGCGTCTTTCCTAGCCATGCTCAAGTTGCCTAGGACGCCGTAACTCGTCTTTGATATCAATATTTAAAAAATCTGTGATCGGAATCATATTTCCCCTCTGCAGCCTTCACACACAGTTCTGATCTCCTCTCAATCCTCTAGCGGTTCAAGAGCGCCATCTGGTGGCCGATCGGCAGATCGCCCAACAGGAAGTCATGTGGATGAAGTGGTGATCACCCATATTACTTCCGGGCACTCGCTATAGGTCCCGGGACTCGAGCTCGACACAATACATAGCGATCCGTTGCCAATAACTCGATAAACAACATGATTTGGACGTATATACTATTATACAACCTGGAAATGGACCGGGTATTTCGACATCCCATAATGGAAAACTGTCTACCCCACGCTGATCGCCCAACGGCCCGAGGAGACTGGGTTGAGTTTTAGCGTGTAATATTACCGTGTTCGATACTAACTGATCTGATGAACATATGACCCACATTAGATGAATGGTATAACGCTGCCCACGGAATTATAAACGCCCCCTCGCCCATCCGGTCAACATCAGATGACGTGTAGTAACTTCCAGAAGTACGTCCAGTTGGAATTTTTTATATTGCTATCAAACTGTATTTCATCATCAATATAATGCATTTGGGGCTATAAATCACGTTCTGGAGAAAGCTGCAGAAAGAGATGAAAACATACTTATACTTTAGACTATATTTTAGTATGAATATGTGAATGAAAAAGTTTAACGTTGCTACACCATGAACAATACATATAGGACCTTGAATGGGCCCTAATAATGGCAATCTAGCAATAGAATTTAAAGTTATAGCCCTGCAAAGAAGGGGAACTTCTCCATGTTAAATAGAGCTGGCAACGGATGGTATATCATGAATTTAGCCTTAGGCAATCAAAGTGTTAAATCTGACCTCCATATTATGATAATAAAGAAAAACTAAAACTAATATTGAAACGAATAAAAACGTAAACATTTTAAACAATAAACATTTTACTGAAACAAGTAAATGCACCCTGGAAACCAAGCCAAACTAAACTGAAACAGAATTATAATAACCCTGACATGCACACACACACGCACGCACACACACACACACACACACACACACACACACACACACACACAACCACATGCCTGTGCACGTTCGCATGCACACACACACACACACACAACCACACACACACACACACACACACAACCACATGCCTGTGCAGAGTGTGCACGTCAGCATACACACACACACGCTTGCATGTTTACAGAGCAAAAAGCAAATAAGTCGGCGAACGGATAAAGGCCATGCATTAAGCAGACAGTGCCATTTAGCAAAAAGATGAAAAGAAAAACAGAGTTAAGACGCTGCGTGTTGTCGACTACCGCCGCTTGTATCTCTTCTCCTCTCCTTGGCAGAGGAGAGACGCGCCTATGTAGGGATTACACTGACATTTCATCTGTTTTCTGTGGCCTTTCTGGACAGGAAAACATTTTAAAAGGCGCCTTTTGATATGACAACACCGACGGCATCACTCCATATCCATGGATCTGTCTGCAGATGTGATGAGCTTTGATAGAGCTCACCGTAGGCTCCCCTCACAGTGAAGCTTCCTAATTGTAAATGCAGGAGTCGCAGAGAATTAGCTGGGAGCCATACTGCATGGGGTCTCTGTATTGAGCTCCATAACCAGCCCCCCCCCCCCCCCCCCCCCCACACACACACACACACACACACACACACACTCCATTCCCCTGCTCTCCTCTTTTAATAAGATGTTCTGCCTCTGTAGCTGGAGTGAAACACAATTACCATACGGAAGACAAGAGGGGGGCGGGCGGGGGAGGGTTTGAGGGGGGGGGGGGGGGGGGGGGTATGGAGCTGAGAAAAAGAGGGAAGAAAAAGAGAGGAGAGGGCTGCTGTTGTCTTGGAGGAGACTAGAGGAGTTGACAGAGTGCATGTTCATAATCACAAATTACACTGTTTAATATAATTGGATGACTTATGGGCTTATCAAGCTATTAGATCCCTTTGAATTGGAGCCGTGTAGTACCGTGTACCTGCTTTATTGCTCTAGACACAGGGGTTTGAAGACCTCTATTACTTATCTATTTTCTCTCTCTCTCTCTTTATCCTTCGATCTGCCCTGGTGCCTTAACACTTTAATCGCCGGAAACGCCGAAACTCGTCATCGCCCGCCATGCTCATTCTGCCGAAGACGCTGTAACACGTCTTTGATATCAATATTTCATATTTCTCCCCCGGGGACCTGAGATATACTGCTGAGCTCCACTCAACTCTCTAACGGTTCAAGAGCGCCATCTGGTGGCCGATCGGCAGATCGCCCAACAGGAAGTGACGTGCCAAACAGGAAGTGCTCACCCATATTTCGTCCGGGCACTCGCGATCGTTAGCAGGACTCCATGTTGACACAGTGAACACCGATCGGTGCAAATAACTCGATAAACAAGATGATTTGGACGTATATACTATTATACAACCTGGAAATGGATCGGATATTTAGACATCCCATAATAGAAAAATTCTGTTCCACGCTCATCGTCCAACGGCGAGAGGAAGCTACGGTGAGTTTCAGCGTTATTTTCTAATGTCTTCTATACTAACTGCTCTGATGATCATATGACCCACACTAGATGAATGATATAACGTTGCCCACGGAATTATAAACGACCCCCCGCCCATCCGGTCATCATCAGATGATACGTAGTAACTTCTAGAAGTACCTCCAGTTGAAATTTTTTATCTGGCACCGATCGCTATCAAACTGTATTTGATCATCAATATAATGCATTTGGGGCTATAAATCAAGTTCTGGAGAAAGCTGCAGAAAACGATAAAAACATACCGTACTTTTCGGACTATAAGCCGCGGCTTTTCCCCCCATTTTTCGACCCTGCGGCTTATATAACGGTGCGGCTTATATGTGACTCGACGTGACCAAACCCGAAAATGTAAAAATCAAAATATAGCTTTTTTGACTGCATTGAAATGTTATTTATCTGTTCCCTTATTTGCTAAACTTAATACAACTTGTAAATGAGTTAATTCTTGTTATTTGTCCGACAGTATTGTGTCCCAATGCTAATTGCATATGGTAATTCAACATTAAAACACCTGCGGCTTATAGTCCAGTGCGGCTTATATATGTACACATCATTCAATTTAGCTGCTGCGGCTTATAGTCAGGTGCGGCTTATAGTGCGAAAAGTACTTATACTTTAGACCGTATTTTAGTATGAATATGTGAATGAAAAAGTATAACGTTGCTACACCCTGAACAATAGATATAGGACATTGAATGGGCCATAATAATGTCAATTTAGCAATACAATTTAAAAAGTTATAGCCCTGCAAAGAAGGGAAACTTCTCCATAGACAAATAGAGATGGCGAGGGATGGCAAATTATGAATTTAACCATGGCGATCAAAGTGTTAATAATAAATAATAATACAAAAATAAAAGTAACTATAAAATTCGATGTGTGTGCCAACAGTAAAAGCTGTTTTCCTTCCTGAATGCAACACAAAGTTTTATCCCCGGCCTGTCGGCACACTCAAAAGGTTGAGGATAAAAAAAGAAAAGAAAAGAAAAGAAAGTGGCATTACAGCACTTCTAGAATGAAGACAGCTTGTCAAACTTGACCTCTAACGTTTTTTTCCTCCTCTCCTTGATGGGTGTTGGATGGCGGATACTTTTTGACAACAACAACCTCGCCAACTCACAAGTGGTGCAAAGACTGTGGGCGACATCAGCAAATGACGAGCGGGGGGGGCTAGCTGATTCAACTCTATATAAATGAGGGAAGCTGAACTACCTCATAACGAGGTATGCAGGACACACGTGCACACAAACACAGTTACAGTTATGGGGGTACAGTATATACACAGCAAGCTACGCTAAACATAGCATAGGCGGTAAGCCTTGCATGCTAGCAGGTAGACGAGCACAAGGGGCTTGTTAGCGCTCTCTTCCATACCGGAGACTCTCCTCGGACGGGGTCCTTCCCGTCCACCAAGATCTCTCCTTTGCGGTTGGAGCGCTCCAGGTTGATGGTGTTCCATATGTTCATCCTGATCTTCTCCTTACTCCTGTGTAACGCAAAAACACAGGCACAAGTTAGGCCATGAAGGAATTAATGATCATTGCATTTATATAGCGCTTTTCTAGACACTCAAAGCTATGTTATGTATATTGTTTCGTATGTTTGTTATTGTTGTTTTTATTTTTAATTCATTCCCCACCAACGATGAGTATACTCGTTATTGGCCGCCAATCGAATTACGCCAACAACAAGTATACTCGTTATTTGATCGTTATTTATTTTATTCGCTATTTCCATTCATAAATCATCAAGGAAGGCTGTGGTACCATAGGCAATGTGTCTGAGATCTCAAAGGTCCAATACCGCCGCCTGGTCGTATGCGGCCGATGTTGCACTTCCTTTGTGACTGTGTATGTGGCTGTGTATCATTGAACGTTTTAGAGTAGCCTGGGCCGAGGGGTATACCCGATCGCATTGAATCGCTTTCGGAACGCCCGATTCATTACGCTGTGGGGGGTTGTCGTGGCCCAAATGGACATACGATCTAGCAGATGGCAATAAAATTATTGGAATATTATTTTTGGAATCTCATCGGCCACAGGTAAGAGCAATTTAACATCAATTTCAGCTTGGTTGTGCATTGTTTTCATAGCCATCGCCCTGATCAGCGTATGCTGTTGTACTAACGAATGCTGTTATTGACAATCAATTAATCAGAAACGACCCCCTTTCATGCATGCATGATGGAACATAATATACCGATATGCATTTGGATTTTTAATTGTAGCGTGTATAGGGACGAAATGCCAATGGATTAAGTATAATATGCGCCGCGGGCTATTACTAGCCTCCCAGGAATTACCCTAAACCGCTCTAAAACCATACTTATATTCACCACGGTATAAAACGAGAATGTACGGATGGAATTTTTTTTCCTTTTTCACATCTTGAACGATAGATACTCAATGTCAAATGGGCCATAGTATTGCATCCATAGCTATAATATTTAAATAGTTATAGCCCTGCAAACAATAAGGTGAGCGACTCCCACCGTTTACAGCTCTACTACAGGATAAGGCTAATCCCCGGCGGTCAATGAGTTAATTATGTTGTTTGTTTGCATTTATTGTTTTGTGTGGACCCCAGGAAGAGTAGCTGTTGTCATTTGTAACAGCTAATGGGGATCCAAATAAACGTAAACTTAAAGCGCTTTACAATGTACCACCGCCGTGTAGCACCCAACGCAGGCTCAATGGCTGCCATAATACTGGCACCAGGCACACATCACACTACACAATGGCTGAAAGGATCAGGAGACAGGGATTGATATCAGCCAATTAAGGGGGAGGGATGATTAGGTATTTAGGTGGCGTTGATGTCAGAGAGCTGGCCAGGAATTTTTGGCCAGGAACGTCAGGGAACCCCCTACTCTTTCCGATAGGCGCCCTGGGCAGACCTCGGTTTTAACATCTCATCCAAAGGACGGGTCACGCAGTGACAGACGTATACTAGGGCTGACCTCGATTAGTCGAATAGTCGACTAATCGATCGAAAGGAGCCGTAGTCGACTGCCAACCTCCTCTAGTCGAATGCACAAAAAATTAAAAGATTATAATTAAAGATATATATAGTTTAGTTATCATTCTTTCCAAAAGCAAAGACGCCTAGAAGCTTGGCTAGCGCTAATGGCGCATATTGGGCAAACTATATAAATATATATTTTTTATATATTTCTTTTGCATTCATGGGGGTAGTTGACAATCAGAATCAAAGTCGACTATACAAATCCTTAGTCAGGGACAGGCCTAACGTATACAGATAACAGCTAAATGCAACATATAGAAAGATAGTCTTTAATAACTTTCCACCCTCTACATCAGGGGTTCCCAAACCTTTTCACGGAGCGATCCACTATGAGAGATGACCTAATTATGTGTGGACTTCATTTGGTAAATTAGTTAGTGAAAATTATGTTTAATAATTGTCTTTCACTTATATGAAGATGTGAGGCTACTGTTAAGCTCATGCAACCTTCAGCACCAAAACCCAAACCCCCCAGTAGGTCCCCGCCCGGCCATACTTTGAAAACCATCGATGTAGGCCTACATGACTCTGTTTCATTAGTGCTCGTCCCCGTTAACCCTTGTGCGCTGTTTTTGTTACTCACCCAGTGTTCGCGGGTCTGGTGGACCCACAGCATTATTGCGATTTTAAAACAATAAAGCCATGAATACAAAATAAATACTTAAAAAGAATACTCAATTACAAGCAATCTAGACAGCATGGTTAATATGTATCTCTGCTAGATTCTCTTTCAGGAAGAGAATCCTGATAGAATGAGCCAAGGCCAAAGAGTCTCAGGTAAAAAATATGTAATAATAATTGTATCAACATTGAAAACGGGTCCCGCAGACCCGAACACCCCAGGTGTTACGTCACGACTGCATCTAAAGACTAACAACTAGATACTCTCTGCCAGGCGGGCGGCGTGCTGACCTGATGACTGCATCTAAAGACTAACACCAGGCGGGCGGCGTGCTGACCTGATGACTGCATCTAAAGACTAACACCAGGCGGGCGGCGTGCTGACCTGATGACTGCATCTAAAGACTAACACCAGGCGGGCGGCGTGCTGACCTGATGACTGCATCTAAAGACTAACACCAGGCGGGCGGCGTGCTGACCTGATGACTGCATCTAAAGACTAACACCAGGCGGGCCGGCGTGCTGACCTGATGACTGCATCTAAAGACTAACACCAGGCGGGCGGCGTGCTGACCTGATGACTGCATCTAAAGACTAACACCAGGCGGGCGGCGTGCTGACCTGATGACTGCATCTAAAGACTAACACCAGGCGGGCGGCGTGCTGACCTGATGACTGCATCTAAAGACTAACACCAGGCGGGCGGCGTGCTGACCTGATGACTGCATCTAAAGACTAACACCAGGCGGGCGGCGTGCTGACCTGATGACTGCATCTAAAGACTAACACCAGGCGGGCGGCGTGCTGACCTGATGACTGCATCTAAAGACTAACAACTAGATACTCTCTGCCAGGCGGGCGGCGTGCTGACCTGATGACTGCATCTAAAGACTAACACCAGGCGGGCGGCGTGCTGACCTGATGACTGCATCTAAAGACCAACACCAGGCGGCCGGCGTGCTGACCTGATGACTGCATCTAAAGACTAACACCAGGCGGGCGGCGTGCTGACCTGATGACTGCATCTAAAGACTAACACCAGGCGGGCGGCGTGCTGACCTGATGACTGCATCTAAAGACTAACAACTAGATACTCTCTGCCAGGCGGGCCGGCGTGCTGACCTGATGACAGCGGGACCCTTGCCCAGGTCGTAGCGGAACTCCAGGATGCCGTCGTTGAGGCTGAGAGAGATGAAGTCACCTTTACCGTCCGTCTTCTGGCCGTTGTAGAAGATCATACCGTTGGAGTCGTTGGCCATGAGAACCACAGTCATGCTGACCTTTTGTCTGCAGATGGAAGACAGAACATCGCAGGTAAAACACATACATACATAGGCCAGACGTTAAGACAACACGGTTAAACACGTACGTAATCCAGATGTTGGGCCTAAGGTGCGGGAGTTATTATGGTGCCACCGTCTGGCTGAGTAGTCAAGAGTTTTATTTGTCACGGCATACGAGTATACAATGAAGTGCGGGGCCATAGGAACCACCTGCCAAACGTGGTGCTCTGGGACTTGTGGTTTATGAGCTGCAGACGCATTTAGCAGAGCAAAATAATCCTTACAAATACAATGGGGTTCCTTGACCCCTAAATATTCCAGTCGCTATTCCCTGAGTTGTATTACATATGTTATCGTCCTAGTTGTATTACAAACTTTATCATCCTAGCTGTATTACATGTGTTATCATCATAGTTGTATTACAAAAGTTATCATCCTCATTGTGAATTCAGCGCTGAGCAGTAACACGGGCCTCAGGCACGGAGCATGGAGGCTACTGTACGTCTATGAAAGCGACCTAGTGTTCAACAACACATACGTTTACAACACAAGGCTTGAATGTAGTGAGGATGCGATGCGCAAAAGGAGATGAGAAGGAAAGGTGAACTTACAGCAGGTCGTGGCCGTAGAGATGCAGACCCTTCAGCTCCAGGTAGGAGTCGCCACTGAACAGCGGCATGTAAGCTCCTCGTATCTCCACGGCTGGAACACAGAGAGACAGGATTCAGCCTTGAGTTGATGTTTCTAGAAGCCAAGCAGCATCTCTATGACCGGCGGCGTCACCGACTCACTCGTGCGTCAGCAGAATCAGTAACTTGCGCGGCTGGCCGGCCCGCCCCCCTCAGGAGCGGCTCACAGGAAATCATGTAAATCGCTTCACGTCCGGGACACTGAGGGCGGGATCCACTGAGAATGGATTGCGCGGTGTTAAATGCACCCTTAACTGTGCAGGGTTTGCGTGCGGTAGCATTGCGTGGATGAGATACCAGCACAGACACGGCCATTATGTGTGGAGTTTGCTCCTGATCTGCTCCAGTGCAGTTATTTATTTTTCACCATTAGTATTCCATTCATTTAGTATTTTATTTCGTTTACTTCGTAATTTCGCCAATTCTCCCCTCCCCTGTCTTGAACGTTGCTCGCATATGCCCCCCTAGGGAGGATAGAAGCCTTGCATCACGTGTCCCCTCCGATACACGAGGAGGCAGCCTGTCACATCTTTTCACCTGCCAGCGCGGACTCTCATTGGCGAGGTGTAACGTGTGGGAGGCTCACACTACCCCCGCCATTTCCTGTCTCTGCTGTGCAGGCGTCCCCCAACCGACCTGTAGGAGTCGCTGTCCACAACGTGCAGATTACCACCCATCGACTTCCACCCGCTAACTCTGCCAATCGAGTTAGTATGACGGCCGGCCCAAGCCGGAGGCAACGCCGACAGCCGGATTCAAACCCGGTGTCTCTTGCGTTGGTGACGAGCGCAATGTCCGCTGCGCCACCCAGCCGCCTCTTAATTTGTATTTTCATGACCCATTTTTCCACTATGTTTCGTCATTTATATGTGCTGCTTAATATAGCCTACATAAACAAATTTGTCTATTTATTGATACTCCCATCAATCGACGATCATGACATTGCATTACTGCTGATCAGCACGCCTATCAGAAATAAATGTTTACTGTATGATAATCTCAGAACCAAGCATTTGAAATTACATGGCTTAGTGCTTAGCCTTATTTATAATAAATAGCGTTCACTGCCAGACTTGGAGCAAATCACGTCACTTTGCAAAGGCTATCTCGGCCTGGGGCTGCATATTTCTCAAACAAATCATATACCGCTTATAAGATCTATTTTCTGGTGTTCCAACGAAACCTCAATCAACTAAATCTGTGGATAGATTCTGGCTGTACAGGATGAAATGTAAGGGAGCGTCCTTATTGCATAATTACTACTGTACTACTGTAACTTTTCCCACAACAACACACCCCTCTTGACTATTTAGGCACTGTGCCAGTGAAGATATTTTATAATTAACGAATATTTTGAGTGAGCAAGTTGTATTTAATGTTTAGTTAGGATAATAGAACCTGCATTATCATATACTCCAGAATAAACGTTTCATTGGCCTGCTTCCAGCGTCTACTCCTCACGGACCGACGACACCTTATAAATGAAAAGTTTATTCTGGAGCATAAGTGTGCTGTGGTACAATTGGAACGAGAGTGCAGTCAATAATGATAATAATAAACGTATTTATATAGCATTACGATGCCTGCGTCTGGCAACAATTACTGGTGCCATGATCACCTGTGACGCTGGCATGATGCCCCATAACGTTTAGGGCTTTGCGCTTAGGGGGCTTTCTCACTCTCCATCCAGGGTCGAATCCGAGCACGACCGCACCAAAATAAGTGTGATGAGACACCGGGGACGCTGATTCGCTCCAAGCTGGGACCGATTGAAAAGGTGGTTTCGGGTGCGCACCAGCGTCCCTGACAACAAAACGGAGCGTGGTGTGCAAGCAAACCTGTAATGCTTTCATGCTTGCCTGAATTTGGGGCAGATAAAAACATACAGCAACAACTGGACAATACCCACAAAAACTACGATATTTATGGGCAATTTGGCGAGTATTTGCGTGCGTGCATGGGTACAACAGATCAGTCAACAATGTTGAGCTAAAAGTGAAGAAGATGAGGCTTCAATATCTTAAAGTACGGGATGCAGTGCGCAAATCAGGCAGCTCATCTGATGACAAGGACACATTTCCGTGGTTTGATGCAGTGGACAGCATAATCGGCCAAAAACCAACCAGTGATCCCTCCGTTGTTTAATCACTACCCACAGTAACGTGGCAGGTTAGCCCATGATCCATAACCCAAACACCAAGGGAGCCCGACGTTGTTGTTCAATCACAACCCATCGCACTATTACTACCTCCAGTAACGCAGCCTGACGTTAGTCCATCAACTAGCCTGCCAATCGGTAAGTAAAGTTTTAGCATCCATATTCTCATGACTTTTCAGTGTCTGATCTGTCTGTAACCCATCATGTTTTTAGCGCGCAGCTTATAAAGGTGACTAGTTGTGTTCAGCGGGACTATAGCCGATCAAGTATATGCATATTATCTTTAGCGTTGTTCGTTATATGTTTTGTCTATCTGTCTGTAATCTATGTGGTTAGCGCGCGGCATGGCCATACTGTTTTTAATGTAGGAAAAGTATCCAAAATCCCGCCTGTATCTAACCCATCGTGTAGGTTTAACTAGGTACATTACTTCCCGAGGTACAGAGAAAATGTCCCGTGTAACTGTTTTGGTTAATTCAGAAATAGAGTGTTGCTCTCCTCAATTGTGCTTGGGAACGAAACATGAGATTGTAGTGTGTACGCAGAACAGAGGGGGGAGAGGGAGGGGGGGGTTCGCTCTCGAGGACGGAACGGAGCCCCCGTTCCTAATGAGAAGACGCCCTTAGTTACCACCATGTCTGTAAAGACGGTAGGTGCGAAGCATTAACTGGATAGGGAGCATTTTTGGACGAGGCTCATTTGCATAGAAAGGGGACATGTTCCGCCCCTATTACCTCATTTAAATACACGGCAATTGCACCGGACGCAATGCTGAATGAACGCAGTTCCCTCCTCATTTCACCCGTTGCGCGTCCTCTGTGGATAGCAAACTGAGTTTCAGAGCGATATGCACCGCTTTGCGTCGGAAAAAGCCGTGCAAACCCTTTGTGGATCCCGCCCTGAGTGTCCTTGTTCTTTTGTTGTGGACAGGATTTAAATTCTTAGACCATAGCTACACCATTAAGGGTCCTGTCAGTGTGTGTGTATTACACATTTAAGGGTCCTGTCAGCATGTGTATTACTGTCAGCGTGTGTATTATTTTTTTGTGTTGGTGATTAAGACTTTTATTTTGTACCCCCCCCCCCCCCCCCCCCCCCCCCTGACAGATTTTCCAACTAAATTAATAAAACCATAAAAACCTGTTATATCAAAGCGATTACACAGCCCACTGTCAGTCTAACAACGATCTTTGGAATTTGGAAGTGTCTGCTCTGGTTCTCACAGCCGGGACGCGTGAAATAACCAAACCTTTGTGTTTTCGGAGGCTTTTCTTGTGTTTGAGTCTCATGTCATGTTGACTTTCTAGATGTCCTGCTTCTGGTTGTCTGGATAGGATAGTATGACACGGCACGACGCCAGCCTCGTATCGCTGATGACTTCACATTAAAAGGGGTAACATTCGGTGAAGCGTCACCTACCAGTGTGTCCCTGATAAGGGTGGTGAACACTACACACACACACACACACACACACACACACACACACACACACACACACACACACACACACACACACACACACACACACACACACACACACACACACACACACACACACACACACACACACACACACACACACACACACACACACACACACACACACACACACACACACACACACACACACACACACACACACACACACACACACACACACACACACACACACACACACACACACACACACACACACACACACACACAGAGGCATTTGTAGCCCGCAAGGAAGCTTTCATTGGTAATTAGCTAGGATTAGCAGAGTTGAGTAAGGGACCAGGGTAGGGGAAGGCAGACTGAGATGAAAAAGCCAATTAGCCATTGTGCAGAAGACTGTTAATGACAACGACATTCACAAAGTAGAATGGCAGACACAACAAGGAAGCGTGCTCACAGAAATAGAGGCTGTTTCTAAAATGAGGGTGGGTGTCATTTATGTTTCTATGTTTACACACTGCCTCACACACTCGCTCTCTCGCTCCCAGACTTTCCCACAACCCCTCCCCGCATGCTCCTCAGTCTCGTCTCCAGCCTGATAGGGCACCGCGGCTGATGCGCTGAATTTAAAACAACGAGAACGTCGAAACTGAAAGTCCCCCCCCCCCCCCCCCCCCCCCGCAGTAATGAGAACCTTTATTACCCATGGGTAAAGTGTGCAACAGGTTTCGCTTTCATCGCAAAGAGAAATCTTAATCACAAGGTGAGAGCACAGAGGAAAGTAGGCCATTCGATACTATCGGACCACCCTTGAGAAGGAAGCGTCGTGGAGTGAATACTCTCACGGAGGAGCTTGGAGAAAATCCACTGGAGAGACCAGACTCCAGACATAAAACACTTTTATATATTACTGCTATTCCACCTTCTGGCTTCTCGTGAGCGGGCGCTCAGCCACCTGTCTTTATAACTGTTCCCAGTTGGGTCCCCTGAGTCTCTGGAGCGGCTGCCCGGCTGCCATCTTATCTGGAGGAGCCCGTCGGAGGGAGCCGACACTCACAGGCTGACTGACTTACCCATTAATCACTATGGGCAGACAGGACTGATGCGATTAGTCATCTCATCGATTCCATAGTGGGGAGAAAGGGGGAAAAAAAGCCTCTGGAAGGAGAGACGCTCCTGTGCGCATGGCATTGATTTCAGTTCAGCCCAATTTATTTTAATCACCTGCTAACTGGGACTCCACTCTGGGGCTCGGGATGGTAGGCCACTTGTCCCGCCCGCTTTTTCTGGACTCGGCTTGTGTGGATAATATATATCATCTGTGTGTGCTTGTTTGTATACGTATGCAAGATTTACCATACATGTGCATTACGCGTACTAGTGCGCGGTGTACGTCTGCGCTTCCCGAGGCCTGTGCAGGATAATGTATTCTCTTTCATTTCATACGGTTCCACGAGGCGACCGTTGCGTACTGCAAACATCTGTGAGAATTTCAATAAAGGTAGAGAATAAACTTCAAAAGCACCTCGCTTCCACACGAAGCTAAGAGTAGCGGCAAACGCGGTTGAATGCGACGCCTATGGGCGGGGGAGGGGCAAGGAGGCAGGGTACAGCTCCGCTATATAGTGCTGCTCACTAACAAGCAGAGTTGATGCAGCAAACGGCCCGACGGGGCCAATCATCCACGCGGCCGAGGGCCCCCGTCTCTCTCTTCCCGTGTTTGATCTCCCTCTCTCTCCTCCGATTCAGGACGGATGGAAACGCGCCAATCGCGGGCCGGAGGGGGGGGGGGGGGAGAGAGAGGGGGGGGTAAATCAAGGGAAGGATTCTACCGTTACCCCCCACTGCTGCTGACTGTAGGCGTAAACACCAGCACTTCCTGATAAGAGGGGGGAGTCGTCGAGGCATGTAATGAGGAGAATGGATTCACACTAGGATATGTACAGTTACAGTGACACCGCCGCAATTCAGCGACTGCACACACACACACACACGTGCACGCGAGACAATTACTATAACAACAATCAGTCCCACGAGTTACTGAGTTACCTTTGTCACAATGCTTTCCCTCGCGCCCCATGGGGCACTCGCACTTGTAGCCTCCCTCGGGCAGCACCTGGCACTGGGAGGAGGGGTGGCACTTGTTGGGCTCGCACGGGTCGTGGAAGTCGGCGCACGTTGGGCCTGGACACACACACACACACACACACACACACACACACACGGAAATCAATCACTAGACCAACACCAGAGAAAGTCCATCCCCTTCCCCACACCTTCTCCAATAAAAACCCAGGCTTTTCAAACTGATTTGTCCTCCTTTCATTCCCTGCAAGTGGAAGGGGAGAGAGGAGAGAGTGAGAGAAAGAGAGAGAGAAAGAAAGAGAGAGAGGGTGAGGATTTCCTCTGTAATAGAGGTCATTTTCTAATAGGATTTGGAAATATTACACATCCAGCTTAAGCGGCGGAGAGCCACCCCCGCCACGCAGGCCATGTTTCTG
>NC_140181.1:44281386-44307857 GCF_963971535.1 Notolepis coatsorum | reverse complement strand
GGCAGAGGGCAGAAGGAACCTCTTATTATTATGAACCAACTCTAGCGAAAGGTAGACTGGTGTAACAAGAAAAGGTGGCCTCTGATATTTCCTTGGCTGCCCTCCGGTCGACTCCTGAGGGAAATGAATTGAGTAGATTGGATTGAGAGAGAGGGAGAGAGAGAGAGTGAGAGAGAGAGAGAGAGAGAGAGAGAGAGAGAGAGAGAGAGAGAGAGAGAGAGAGAGAGAGAGAGAGTGAGAGAGAGAGAGAGAGAGAGATAGAGAGGTACTGAACGGAAACAGCGGGTGGGAGATTACAGGAAAAGATTGAGGGGAATTAAAAAAAAAAAAGACAAGGTTAAGAGAAAAGTTAGAGGTAGAGAAAAGAAACAGTACAGACTAGTGAGCCCGAAAGAAGGGAGCGAGAGAGAGAGAGAGAGAGAGAGAGAGAGAGAGAGAAGAGAGAGAGAGAGAGAGAGATGGAGTGAACTGAGGTGTGAATGAGAGAAGGATAGAAAGGGCAGTATTTGGCCTTTGAGAGAGAAAGAGAAGATAAGAGGAATATTTGAGGCAGATCGATATTTGAGCATGTTCATATCACTGTATGTACAGTACTGTATGAGAGAGAGTTGGTTTTACTCACAGGGACAACTGGTACCCTCCGGGGTGCTGGACGCTGTCTTGCTGTCGGGGCAGCAGCCGAAGGGTGTGTTGTCGCAGGACGACCGGTCCTCGGCTGTAGGGACGGTGGTGGCGGCCAGCGTGGGACCTGACCGGGGGGGGGGGGGGGGGGGGGGGGGGGGGGGAGAGAAAGCTTCATAAAAATTCATACCAGCTTATCTCAAAATGCACTTTTTCCCCCCTCCACTCAGATTTTGTTGCCATTTAAGGTATTTTCGAGGCGGTTGGTTTGTTTTGTTTGTTTGTTTTATTTAATATCCCAATATTCTCTTTTCCATAGCAGCAGCTATTCTTCCTGGGGTCCAATAACTTGACAACACAAAAATATACATTCACACTCATCACCATACATTGAAATGTTTTTAACACATTAAAAAACAATAAATAACACACCTAAACTAAACAAACACACTGCAATTAGACAAAGCAAATAGACAGGCTCCGAACGAATCCATCATATTCTAATTAATAGATAATTAGACTAGATAATATCTAGGGGTAGGGGTATCTATGACAGATGTTTCCGATCTCGATACCAACATCTGTCCACGGCGATTACATAGAACCATACAGTGCGTGCAGCTGTAGCTTGTTTTCTTAATGTGGGACAGATGACACATAATGGACCAGGATCGCCATTCAGTGCGCCACAGAGTGCCGCCGTGACTAGGGCCTGCAGTAGCTGCGAAAACAAGCTAATACCGCCGATTGGCCGATTTTCTTCACGTCTTCCGGGATGTAAAACAAAACAAACTACAAAAAAGTGGCCCCTGCATCATGCTGTGTGTGTCCGGCAATCTGGGCTCTTTCTCTCAAACACATGAAAGTTGAACAGTGTTTTTCCTCTTGGAGAACAGGAGGGTGTGTGTGATTGTGTGTGTGTGTGTGTGTGTGTGTGTGTGTGTGTGTGTGTGTGTGTGTGTGTGTGTGTGTGTGTGTGTGTGTTGTGTGTGTGTGTGTGTGTGTGTGTGTGTGTGTGTGTGTGTGTGTGTGTGTGTGTGGTGTGTGTGTGTGTGTGTGTGTGTGTGTGTGTGAGAGAGAGGGAGGAGGGTTTGGTCTGAGTAGCACGTTTATGGGTCGCGGGGAGATTAGAAATGATTGCAGAGGCAAACAGCGGCCAGCTAAACAAGTTGTAAATACGTCAGAGGCGAGAGGGCCGTCGTCTTCAAGGACCTGCTGTCCCATGGACAAAGACACTGAACCGAGAGAGAGAGAGAGAGAGGGAGGGAGGGAGGGAGTGAGATATAGGGGGTAAAGGATGAAGGGGGGAGGAGAGATAGAGGGGTAAAGGATGGAGAGAGAGAGGGGGGGGGTAAAGGATGGAGAAAGAGGGATGTAAAGGATGGAGGGAGAGAGAGAAAGAGAGGGAAAGGATGGAGGGAGAGAGAGAGGTAAAGTATGGAGAGAAAGGGGGGGCAGGAATGATGGAGAGAGAGAGAGGTTTACAGGGTATCTGTTGCCCATGGTCTGTAGATTTACAGGCACTGTGTGTGTGTGTGTTTATTTGACTGCTCTCATAGTTCCCAGTGGACCAATCCAGGCCCCCTGAGCTGCCTTTACACAACCCCTCCCCCAGCTACCTTCCTCCATGCACGCACGCACGCACACACACACACACACACACACACACACACACACACACACACACACACCACACACACACACACACACACACACACACACACACACACACACACACACACACACACACACACACACACACACACACACACACACACACACACACACACACACACACACACACACACACACACACATATTTATATATACACCCAAACAGACACACACACAAACAAACATAAAACAGCCCCAGACATGCTTGAGCTCCCACAGGTTGTCTTCAGACACACAGACACCACGAGACACGGGGTCTCCTTGGCAGGCGAGTCACACGCTTCTCGCGTCAGCGAGCACTCCGCTCTGCCCCCGACAAGAGGATAAATCTACAGCGCTAGGAAGAAGAAACCAGGGTAAAAGAGGAGGAGGGAGGAAGCACGTATGGCAAGGGGTAGAGTGGGGGGGGGGGGGCCGGGGGGTCATTGTTCCATCAATTCCATCCTGTTACAGCATGCTGTCATGCGACAGAGGGGTCACATTGCTTTGGGAGAGATAGAGGGAGTGAAAATGACAAGAAAAAAAAAAAAAATAAGAGGTCTGATTGAAAGGGCTCAGGTCCTATGGAGTAGAATGGAGTCATACTGTAGGTTTAGCTCAGCCCTCTCAAGCTAGCCTAAGTTCCACAGTCTTCAGCTCAGTCCTAGTCTCTCAAGCTAGCCTTCCACAGTCTTCAGCTCAGCCCTAGTGTCTCAAGCTAGCCTTCCACAGTCTTCAGCTCAGCCCTAGTGTCTCAAGCTAGCCTTCCACAGTCTTCAGCTCAGTCCTAGTCTCTCAAGCTAGCCTTCCACAGTCTTCAGCTCAGCCCTAGTGTCTCAAGCTAGCCTTCCACAGTCTTCAGCTCAGCCCTAGTGTCTCAAGTCAGCTAGTCAGGCAAACTCAAGCTAGTCTATGTCTTCCACAGTCTTCAGCTCAGCCCTAGTGTCTCAATTCAGCTCAGTGGAACAAATTTGGAGGTTAGTTGCTAACGTTGCACAGAGTTTTGTTGTGTTTGTCTGACTAGTTACTATTTGTGAAAAAAAAGTGTATGCACTGTACTGTATATGCTGTATCGTGTTCCTATGTGTTTTGTAAGCTGAATCTGAATCTGTTAGCTAGCTAGCTAGCTAACTTTAGCTGCAAAAGGAACACGAAGTGGGGAAATGACCGGATAGCAGCCTTATTTACTGGACCACTTTGAGAGCTGCTGAATTACAGACTGTGGAAGAGAGACATAAGCTAGTTTGAGAGACTAGCTCAGCTCAGGCCAAACACATCACAAGGCTGCTACTACCATCAGGGACGACATGTTGAGAGAGATTTGAGTGCAGCTGTGTGACAAAGTAAGCAGCCCACCCTCCACCCTCTACCCCACCCTTCCTCCCTCCATCAGCTTGTCAAGTCAGGCTCCAGAGAACACCGGTTTCATCTGTGCCGGCCCAGAGTTTATTTTACTTTTCTTTTTCTTTTTTGCCTTGGTTCAGTCCCAGTGCACACTGACGGAATGGGGAGAGAGGGGGTGGGGTACGGGTGACGTAGCAACAGTTGAACCACACAGATAGAATCCTTTCTCTACAAGATTGAGATATACATCTTATCTGGGGCTGGGAAAAGACACTAACAAACGACACTTTGAAAATAGATTTATTTTTCTTTTCTTTTTTCCCGTGAGATACATTTTATCACACTAAAAACACACTAACACACAACACCAATGTGTTAGCCAGTGTTTCCTCTGCCTATTATATTTGTAGGCTGACCCGCTAAGGAAAATGTAAATTGTACTGTTGTCTATGGTTCCTGATAATGTTTCCTGAATGAGTCTCATGTGTACAGTATATGTTTCTTGGCTTAGCCTACATCTTTAAAATGGGTTCCTAATAACCGTATCCTTAAAAGGTATTTTGCGTGATTGGTTGGGATCCAAAGGTGATCCCTGATGTCAAAATCAGATCCACAGGGGGTAAAATCCTAATCAAACTAAAATGACTAACAATATCCTATTGTTTTGCAATAAAAAACTGCACGCCGGTTACCAATACCAAAGCAAACACTTGACCAATTGGTTGATCAATTGACCAGAATACTGCAGTAGCTTGATTTCTGCCTCCTTTTACAGTAAAACACGATGAGTCTAAACATGAGAACAACGACCATACAACTGCCATACAACACGGCAATTTCACAGCAAGGTTGAGTGACCAACAAGCAACCCCTGTGTACGCCCACAACAAATTACCCAAATTAACTTGACAGGTAACCTACACTGACAATAGTGGCTTTGGCATAGCATCCGTCCACGTTTAAAAACACTATCTCCAGAGCCACTGCTGATGCTCCTCTGTGGACACTGAGTGGGGCTGAAAATGTTATGGCCTCGATAAAGTCAAAGCCCCATTCACTGTCTACTGTCTAGTCCCAGATGTTACATACCGGTCACATCACTGTCTCTGGAGCTGCAGTCCCAGATGTTACATACCGGTCACATCACTCACTGTCTATGGAGCTGCAGTCCCAGATGTTACATACCGGTCACATCATTCACTGTCTATGGAGCTGCAGTCCCAGATGTTACATACCGGTCACATCACCAGCTGGAGGGTTCTCTCTCTGCAGCTTCTAGCTTTAACAGAGAGTGGCGCTCATGCTCACAAATACTGACGGAGCTGTCCGGGGGGCATCAGAAACCATCATGTGAATTCGTATTCTTTATATCGGTGGTGTGCGTGCTGCTGCGCCTGCATCTTGTCAACTCAAGTTGGATGGACGATGCTAGATCCCACGGCCCAGAAGAACATTTCTACCTTTATTTTGAATTTGTAGGCAGTGGGTTAAGGTCAGGGTTAGGGGCGGGTTTATAAACAACTTGCTGCTTTGCAGCTTGGCCAAAAATGTACAACCCCTAATAAAGCGCAGCCAACCCCTCAGATCTAGCACCCGTTTGCACTGCAGTCCCCAGCTCGTTCATAGAGTTGCTTCCCTTCAGATGCAACAAAAAAAGTTCTTAGTCATTTTATTGAGGACTCTGTTTTTCTTTGGACAGGGCTGATGATGAGTCCGTCTACGCCAGGTTTGTATCCATTTTGACGGACACAAAAGTTTGGAGACGATGAACTTTTGGAACCAACGGATATGTCACTGTTGTTTCTGCAAACGCAAGGTTACGTTAAGTCCTAATCTAAAAACAAACCAACAGAGACAGTAATATCTTAAGGTTACGTTAAGTCCTAATCTAAAAACAAACCAACAGGCAGTAATATCTTAAGGTTACGTTAAGTCCTAATCTAAAAACAAACCAACAGAGACAGTAATATCTTAAGGTTACGTTAAGTCCTAATCTAAAAACAAACCAACAGAGACAGTAATATCTTAAGGTTACGTTAAGTCCTAATCTAAAAACAAACCAACAGAGACAGTAATATCTTAAGGTTACGTTAAGTCCTAATCTAAAAACAAACCAACAGAGACAGTAATATATTAAGGTTACGTTAAGTCCTAATCTAAAAACAAACCAACAGACAGTAATATCTTAAGGTTACGTTAAGTCCTAATCTAAAAACAAACCAACAGGCAGTAATATCTTAAGGTTACGTTAAGTCCTAATCTAAAAACAAACCAACAGGCAGTAATATCTTAAGGTTACGTTAAGTCCTAATCTAAAAACAAACCAACAGAGACAGTAATATCTTAAGGTTACGTTAAGTCCTAATCTAAAAACAAACCAACAGAGACAGTAATATCTTAAGGTTACGTTAAGTCCTAATCTAAAAACAAACCAACAGGCAGTAATACCTTAAGGTTACGTTAAATCCTAATCTAAAAACAAACCAACAGGCAGTAATACCTTCTGTCTGTTTTATCTCTGTGTTGTTAAGGTAGCTGGTACCTTAGTCTTAAAACCTGTCCCACCACCACCATACTGGTGACATCACCACCAAAAGCTTGTCCAGTAGCCAAGGAGAACACAAACCGTCTCTATGCTGCTAAGGATTGAATAACAATGATGGCATGTGTGAATGTGTTATGGAATTGCAATGTATATAATCTGAACCATGAGAGCACGCTTCAGCTAAGACCCCCTCAACTCCCCCCTCCCCAAAGCATTATGGGTAATGAAGTGAAAGAGCAGTGATTTACCGACGGGCTCCTCTCCTCCACTGGCCTCCGTGGTGGTGCCGCTACCCCCCTCCTCCTCCTCCTCCTCTTCCGGGTCGTCCCCGCTGGGCTCCCCACTGCCCGAGTCCTCAAAAGCGCTGGCAGCCGGAGTGGAGTGGCCGGGGCTGACGTGGGGGGTGGTGGTTTGTGGTGTCTGGGGCTGGGTGAGGGTGGTGTGGTGGCGGTGGTGCTGGTGACGGGTGGTGGAGGCGGGAGGTCGGCTGGTGGTGATGGGCACCGCCTCCACGGTCCTGGGGGGCGGGATGCCCTCTACGTATCCGTCGTCCACCGGCTGCCCGGGCGAGGTGAGGCGCACGTGGGCGGAGGAGGGGGTGGTGGCTGGGTGGGGGGTGGTGGCTGGGGGGTTGGGGGTGGGCCGGCCGGCCGGCTCGGTGATGCTCTCTGGTGGGGGGGAAGGGAGGAAGCAAGGAATGGATGAATGGCAAAGCAAAGATGGAAATGTTTTAACCTCCGCTTCTATCTACAACCCCTGTATATAAAGACATTCCCCACTACAGGAAAAAGATGAATACATATTTAATGATTCATAAAGAAGCCAACTGATTGCTGGTTGGAGTTTCATTGCTGATTTCATCATGAAACATTTTGGCCTATTTACGGCCAAAGACATACACTTACATTTATTTATTCTTGGTGGAAATGGCTTCCCGTGCCACAACCCTTTCTTAGTGCTAAACAGAGTAGGGGCTTCACAAAATACAATGTTAAAGAAGCCTTTAACATATTAGCACCATGAAACTGGGTACACAACCATTTGTAGAACAACCTCGCTTGTAATGCAAAAACAAAGAAAACACGGATGTGATGCAGCGAAACCATATATAATCTGTTCCATTATGCTGTATAAATGTACCAAAAGATGACGCATTGTTCTGAGATCTGCTGCGTGTTGCAGTACATAATACGGATGACTTGCACAGTCTATATGGAGTTAAACTGCACTGCAGTTGCACTGTGGTGTCTATGAACTGTGGTGTGTATGTGTGTGTGTGTAAGTGGGTGTTTGTGTAGTGTGTGTGCGTGTGTTGTGTGTATATGTGTGTGTGTAAGTGGGTGTTTGTGTAGTGTGCAGTGATAGTGGTCAACCGTATAAAATATATCGTATCGTACCACAAAATTAAGTCAAGTTTACATTTTAAATGCTGCAAAATCTTATAAAATATTACAGTATCTTTCTCTCTTAAAAATATCTGTAAACTTTGAAGCCCTGTGTGGCCCATTTTCCGGATGAGCTAGCATGAAGGGATTGGTATCAACGGATTCCTTGTGATCTCTCTAGTTTCATAATGCAACACTGCTGAAATTCTATATCGGCCAATACCGATATACCGTTCGACCACTCTAGCTTGTGAAGTATAGCATATGCATGTACAGTAGCATATGCATGTGCGTGTATGTATGCATGTACATATCCCCCACATCTCAGTATAATACCATATACGTGGGTATGTATGTATGCATGTACATACCCCCCACGTCTCAGTATAATACCATATACGTGGGTATGTATGTATGCATGTACATACCCCCCACGTCTCAGTATAATACCATATACGTGGGTATGTATGTATGCATGTACATACCCCCCACGTCTCAGTATAATATGTGGGTGTGTGTATGATTGTTTTTGCATGGTATCTATATGTGTTTGTGTATGCCCTACAATATGCATCCGTGTGTCGTGCCAGTGCCTATGAATTATATATCCATATTCAAATGTTGCCCTCCTGTAGAGAAGCTTTAATCACCAACAGCCAGGGCCTCTGGTGATGAATGATTGATAGAAATAGAGCAAAAAAATAAAGAAACAGGCTTTAACTCCCGGCTTCAAAGACGAGCATGCAGCCGCTCGGCCCCGGCACGCGCATCCGTCAGCCGCGCCAATGCACAGCCTCGTCGACACAAACACACACTGTCACGCGCATGGATAAACACTCCAAATGAGAAAGAGAGAGAGAGGCAGGGAGGGGAGAGAGAGAGAGAGAGAGAGAGAGAGAGAGAGAGAGGGAGAGAGAGAGAGGGAGGAAGAGGGATACGAAGAGAGTCCACCGTTAACGATAAAAAAAGAAGAGACATTTTTTTTAAAGTTACGCGGTGCAAAGGACAAGCGGCTGTGATGAAAGAAGGATAAATAGAACGAAACCTCCTGAGGGAGAGGACTGATCTGGCGGGGATCGAGAAGCCGCGTAGAGAGAGCGCCTCGGATTGTGCCGAGGCAAGCGGGCGTGACAGCATTGTTGCTCTTGCTTCTCCCCGCGTCCCTCGAGTGCGAGTGCGTGTTTATAGAGAGCGCGTGGGTGAAAATTACGGGGGGAGAAAAGAATAAGTTTATTTATTTATTATTATTTATTTATAGATGTTCTTTTCCACCCTACCTCCCCCCTACACCTAATTAGAATACGGTTATTAACGTTATGCGCAGGCTTTAATTGCTTGCTAATAATCGTCTATTTGATCTACAGTTACGCGGCGAGGTGTGAAAGTGCCACGGCTCATGGCACCGCGCACTAAGCCGAAGAGCAAAGAGAAGTGGTGTGTCAGCTTAACGGGATCTTTCACTTTAGTGGAACTTGTCAAAAATAATCTGCAGTCTAGTATAATATTTGCACCCAAAATGAATGGAAGTGAATGAGGAGCGACACCGGGAAGGAGCGGCAGGGGGACAGACGGTGAGCACTAGCTTACTTGTAGATGCACTTTGGATAGAGGTAAGACTACAAGTTCTACTAACGTGAAATATCCCTTTAACACTAGCACAGCCAGGCGGCTAGGTGGTGTAGTGGGCAAGGCGCTCGCCATCAACGCTGGAGACGCTGGGTCCAGCTCTCGGCGTTGCTATCAGCTTGGCTGGTCGTTCATACTAACACAATTGGCAGTGTTAGGGGTGGGAAAGCTGATAGGTGGGTCCTGGGCGTTGTGGACAGTGACCCCTACAGTTCGGTCGGGACGCCTGCACCGCGAGGGTAGGATCTGGAGGGAGGTAGTGTGACCTTCCACACGTTACACTCTCCCGGTGAGAATCTGCGCTGCCAGGCTGGCTGCCGGCTGGCTGCGCATGTGTCGGAGGATAGCATGTGATAGTCTCCGGCCTCCCGGACCAACAGTAGGGGGGAGTGCGCAACAACCAGGAAGGGGGTTGGGAATTGGCATAACGACTAACAGTGGGATGGGAGAAAAATCGGAAAAAGGAGGGGGGAAAAAACACTAGCACAGCCGACAAGGGGTCAAGTGACCCCTAGGCATTTTCAATAAATGTATCCTTGTCACTCGGTCGAGCTCCAGCTCTGTCACTCAATGACTTTTCCTAAAAGTACCCGTTTTATCTGGCACGGTTTCTGAAATTTCAAAATTACTTCAGGAAAATGTAATTAGAACGTTATTCCACATAATGGGCCGTTGGAACAGACGAAAGACACAGCACTTTACGAGCGTCTAGCGCAGGGGTGGCCAACCCGTGGCTTGCGAGCCGCATGTGGCTCTTTGCCTGTCAATGTGTGGCTCTTCCATCCAAAAAAAATTATAATACAAATAATAATATATATTTTCTTTTATTTACAATTATTTTCATTTTTTTTATGTCACTCAAACCTACATTTCATTGTGGTTAACGTCATATTTTTATATTCAGAGGTAATTATATAGTTTACACTGTTTATTTTTCTCATATTTCTCATATAAGCTGTCGGGTCATCTGACCCGTTCCTGGCGGGAATTAGTGGCATTTTCTCCATGGCTGTGCTAGTGTTAAAGCCTGACAAAGGAAGAGAGCAAGAGACAGACAGAGAGAGAGTGGAGTGGAGTTGAGTGCAAACAGAAAGCGATGCTATTGCTGAGAGTGGACCACACTTTGCCTTTCCTCTTGACTCAACCTGTCGGTCAGGTGCCAAGCCTAGCGCCAGGCGACCAGCCTCCCAGCATCCAGGGAGCAGGGGGTTGTCTGGGTTGAGTGTGTGTGTGTGTGCGTGTGCACGCACGCTTGTGTGTGTGTGTGTGCATGCGTGTGTGTGTGTGCATGCGTGTGTGTGTGTGTGTGTGTGCATGCGCGCGTGTGTGTGTGTGTGTGTGTGTGTGTGTGTGTGTGTGTGTGTGTGTGTGTGTGTGTGTGTGTGTGTGTGTGTGTGTGTGTGTGTGTGTGTTAGGGGAGGGGGGACAGGAGGAGGAGGCTGGGGGGAGTAGGAAAGAAAAGAGAGAGGAAGAGAACGATTGACAAACATGTTTAACACTCCATTTGCATTTTCCCCCCTTTGGTTTTTCGCTCCAGAGCTGAGACGGAGCGTTAATATCACCGGGTGGAGGAGGGGAGGGGGAGGGAAGAATCATTGTCACCCTGGCTTGTCTCTGGCTGTGTAGTTATCTTTGAAAGGTGCTTATTAAGATTGTTTGCTGTGTCAGGAGGAGGAGGAACCTGATACAGGAGAGAGGCAGGAGGGACGAGTCGGCAGAGGGAGAAAAGGGAGGGACCGACCAAAAGAACACAAGAAGTGGAGAGAGAGAGAAAGAGAAAGGCTGTGAGGCAGAAAAGAAGGGAGTGGAAGAAGAAGAGAAGACTGTGGCGGGTGGAGTAGGAGCCCAAAATGAGAGGGTGAATAATGAGGAAAAAAATTGAAATGGAGGAGGCGAGAGGACCCTGACTAACATGCTGCCATATGCTACCGCTCGCTGCCAATTCGCCACAAACCCACAGGTGATAACGCCATATGGGAGAAGCAGGTCACTGCCAACTTTCCAGCCACCGACACACACACACACACACACACACACACACACACACACACACACACACACACACACACACACACACACACACACACACACACACACACACACACACACACACACACACACACACACACACACACACACACACACACACACACACACACACACACACACACACACACACACACACACACACACACACACACACACACACACACACACACACCAGAATGTTCACTCTTCCTTGAGTTCCCTTTGTACAGTAGTGGCTCTTGCATTCTCGCCCAGGGATCGCTTCATCTATCGCTCTGGACATATGGCAAACATCAGTCAGTGTAACTTGTACTCAGTGACTATCATGCTTCTGTCCCTTTGCTGGGAAAACATTGGAGAGCATGGGGTAACATCCAGCTTTTCTCCCATCAGAAGCAACGTGTCAATTCTGCTGGACGACTGCGTTTCTTTCCCGGCCTCGGCCATTAGCTCGGTGTCTGCTCCAGCGCTCTAGCCGCCGGTGCAGTCCATGCATGCTGCATGGGAGCAAGGGTGCTTTTCCCCGTTATCGTGTGATTATATTATTATTGTTATTCATTTATGTTTATGCCGTCAGCATCTCTATTTCATTGTTATCCGAGCAGCGTCTAGGTTCTGCAGCGTTCTGTAGCGCTAGCGAGTTAAGAGCGGCGGAGTTGGCCGTCTGCGAGCGCTGCGTGTAAACAGCGGGAGGGCGGGGGGTGGGGGGGGGTTGAGCCGGCGAGGTGCGGCGGTGGAGCAAAATGCTAATTCACACCCAGTCACACGTGAAATGAGCTTGTGATCTAACCCGCGAGCTGGGAGCGCTTGTGGAGCAGCAACCCGTGGTGCGCCTGCATCCGGGGAGAGAAAATTAAAAGATCCTGTTGGAGGGCTGGAGAGCTCGCCTGTCTGCCTGTCTGTCTGCTCCCCTCCTCTTCCCCCTCTTCCTCCAGGCTTCAGCGGAGAGAGAAAGAAGTCATCGCTGCCACATGCCTTCCTGCCTTAGTCTGTGTGAAGCCACACTAGGTGAGGGATTACACACACTGACACTACCCACATTTATATTGCCAGGCAACAGAGGGAGAGGGACACCAGACCGGATGTGGGTCTTCTCGTTTTTTCCGGTAACCCATGGCACTGAACCTGTAATCACCAGATGTTTGGGCCCTCATCAAAGCCATGTCTACCTCTTGCCGAGCACTTTATTGTTGTTATTATTTTATGTATTTCTTTTATTTTATATTTTTTTTACATCCATGAAGTACCAGCAGCTAGGGGTGAATACAGACGATTTCAAAAGCCATGCCTCCATCGGAGATGACCTACTTTAAGGCTGACAAAGCACACCCCAGAGGACAGCAAGGAGGTAAACCCAACCCCAACCCCAGAGGACAGCAAGGAGGTAAACCTAACGCCAGAGGACAGCAAGGAGCGATGCTTTGAGTTTCTTCTCACCTGATCCACGTACGCTAAGCGATGAAGTGAGTGAACGTTTTTTCCACCCAAAAATGCGAGGCACCCGGTGCTGGCCGATGGCCAAATTAACACAGCTGGCAGTGCCCGCTGGCCCTCTGCAGCCCTGTTGTGATGCAAGCTGGCAGTTGGCCCTAGGTGTTCAATGTACATGAAAGCCATGGCCTTGATGCTGGTCCAAAACGCCCACTACACCGCTCCACCCAGAGGGAGGTGGACCAAGCCAGGTGTGGTTTACCTTTTCACACAAGCATCCATCCAAATGTGAGGGGATTGAAGCACACCCAACAAGTGTGTGTGTTTGTCAGCAATTCAGCAGCTGCCCTCCAGCAGTAACCCCCCCCCACCCCAATTGCCCTCCAGGGACAAATAAAGTTTAAATTAAGTGTGTGTGTGTGTGTGTGTGTGTGTGTGTGTGTGTGTGTGTGTGTGTGTGTGTGTGTGTGTGTGTGTGTGTGTGTGTGTAGGTGTGTGTGTGTGTGTGTGTGTGTGTGTGTGTGTGTGTGTGTGTGTGTGTGCGTGCGTGCGTGCGTGCGTGCGTGTGTGTGTGTGTGTGTGTGTGTTGGAGCTAAAGCCAAATACACACAGCAGAGAATCAAACAGGAAATTGTCAGCCCTATCTTGCAGTATTCTGCAGTCCGACCACAGGATCTTGATCTGCAGGGGAGCATCTATCAGACTGTAATTCTCTCCCCAAAATGTCCTCTCTGTCCAGCCCCCCTCTCTATCATGCATGGTGTTGCTGCTCTGACATGGCCAGACACCTGGGTCCCTACAGACAGGGGGGAGCACACACTGAGCTCTTCACAGGCCTCAACTGGTATGAGACGGATATTTGCCATTTAGACAATCTGTGACAGCTGACCTTGAGAAACTGCATTTGCAAATGAGAAAATGTAGCTGTTGTTCAAAATGACAAGTAAAAATGAACTTGCTTACAAAAGACTCAATCTCACTGCATTGTATATGAGTGACAAGTTAACTCTTCCATGAATCAAATCAAATCAGGGATTATCATTAGCATAATCACAATTACCATCTGCTATCTCAATTAACAAACGTATCCCCCCCCTGAACTCAAAACTGAACATATACTAGATACTACATTTTTACTTTTACAAGTGCTGAGAGAGAGATAGAGAGAGAGAGAGAGAGAGAGAGAGGGAGGGAGAGGGAGAGAGAGAGAAAACTAGAAAGAGAGAGGGAGATAGAGAGACAGAAGAGTTGTGTTGATTTGTAGCTTGCAGCATCAGTCGTTAGCTTGCGATACGGAGCCTGGCGACGGGAGTTGGAGCCCCTGTGTGTGATCTATGGCGGCTTCGGCGGAGCCTCACCTGTGCACTGGCCAAAGTGTTCCACTGTGACGTCCTTGTCCTGCCTACAGGCGATGGTCCTCAGCTGGCACTGATCGGCATAGGTCACCCCATCTGAGCCGCACACCTGCTCCACGACAGCAGAGATGGAGAGCAGGGAGCCACAGACACACGTTAACTTTCTGCAGGCCGATAGTGCTGCGAGACACAAGTCTCCAAGACATTCAAAGACATTGTGGTATTACAGGAATTACATTGATAGAACAGTCCTTCCCCATTCCAACCTCACATGTGGCTGGTCCACCTAACGTCACGGTGACCAATTGCAGCCACTCTTATTGTCTGGGACCAAATACGGCCACGCCCCACTCCCAGTAAAAAGTGGGAATCTCTAGAATGGGTTTGGGGCGACGCTGTATACGGAAGTGGCTCTCAAGGTGACGATTAGACAACGCTTTCTGTTGTCAGTAGATGGCAGCATTGGTTTAAAATTTAAAGGTGAAAATGTTGAAAACTACAACACTGCATTTCCCAAGAGCGTTAGCACAGGTCGCAGGTCACTGGGATGTGTCTATATTCTTCGACGTGATCTGAACAGCGTTAAACTATTACTGCGGCGTCAGTATAGCGACCGCGAATGGTAAACTAATTATCTTAACAGAAGTGGGCTGGTAGCGTTACATATGTTGTCTAAAGGGGGACATATGGTACAATTTAAGATTCTAATGATAATCGGCATATAAAGGACAACATAGAGCATCGTTAATTTGTAAGAAACCTCAAGGAAAACGGTGCAGAGTGCTATTGTTATGAAAATGTGATAGAATCCTATAAAAATGTGGACGCATTTGGTTTACGTTCCGTTATGTCATCTGGTAATCAGAAGGTTCCCGGGTTAGTTTCTGGCTCCTCCCGCCACCGTGTCGAAGTGCCCTCGAGCAAGACACTTAACCCCTAACTGCTCCAGATGGGCAGGTTGGCACCTCGCATGGTCGCCTCTGCCATCGGTGTGTGAATGTATGAGTGAACGGGTGAATGTGAGGCGTACGTTGTAATGCACAGGATAAAAGCACTATATAAATGCAGTTAATTTTCCATTTAGCATCTGTTATGCAAATCAGTGTTGATTTGGTGCCGTGACTAGAATTGCAAGAAGAGGATGAGGTCACAGCCCCGGCGTTCTCACGGAAGTTCAGCGCTGGGAGACAACGCTGCTTCCTACAATGCGACTTCTCCCCGGTGTTGAAGGGGAAGCAATTTATCACACTGACTCATCCTCGCCTTATGATTCTAGGTGTGTGAAGACTCCAGAAGTTGACGTGTCACTATGGCAAGGACTCGTTTTGGATGATCATCCCAGGTTTCTATTGAAGTGAGTGAAGCGTTTAGACCGCTGATCCCTGCACATCGATGACCAAACCTTCATAATATAGGAACCTTGGGTATACAGGAGGAAATGACCATGATAAGACTACGGAGCGCCCTTTCCATCAATAGAGGCCTTGCATGCAATGTTTACAATACATAATTTTGTCTTCCATGTTGGACGAAACAACGGTTTGCTATGTGAAAAATCAGCAGTTGCTATGTGTTCATATATGAGAAATATATAAAAGAAAAACGTATTACTGTACCTTGTAAACAAGGACAGAAATCTTCTTTTGAAAGTGGTTACCAGTGCAGGTTTCGCACAAGGTCCTTGAAGTGCTTAAAGTGCTTGATTTTTTTACCCAAAAAAAACAAGGCCTGGAATTCCTTGAAAACAGCCAATTTTTTTTACAAGGTGCTTAAAAAGTCATTGGAATTAAAATCAACCATTCGCATTGAAAGTTTTATTCATCCATAATTCATAGTTCTGAATCAAGAAATATAATTTTTTTTAATCTAAAGCAAAGAAATATATAAAATAAAATAAATGCATTTAAATGTGAATTGGATCCTTTTAAAATGAGAAATAGTGCTTGGAAAAGTACTTGAAAGTCCTTTAATTTAATTTTGCAATGTCTGTGGGAACCCTGCCAGTGGTTACAGGTGGCCATGTTGGAAGAAAAGAGAACTACACAAACATTCCGTGCAAGGTCTCTACTCTCTACTGGTTTAGCCTTCTGCTCGCTCAGTTTCAAACTCAACGATCCAAATGTAATCCGCACAAACTACTTGTTTGTAAAAAATACCCACCTTGGTTTTGTTTTTCTCATCGCAGTCCGGCGCCGGGCACTCGCAGTGGGACAGCCCGTTGAGCTCCACACAAGACGCTCCGAAAAGGCATTCCAGCTCGTCACATGATGTGGGCGCCTCGGGACCTGTTGAGGAAATGAGTTGACAGTGTTAACGGTGCTGTAGAGATAACATTGAGTCACTAGATGTCCCACTAGAGCAGCAGCGTGTCTCAACTAGCGGCACGTTTATCCAATCAGGTGCATTCCACGTGGGGAAATGGAAAGTAGGGAGGGGGTACATACGAAACGAAAATATAAACAACATTCATTTTGGAACCGCCAACATTTGTATCACCCAAAACACCTGGTCACCAAAAACACCTTATCAAGACCTTATCACCCACAATACCGTCACCCAAAGCACCTTATACCCAAAACACCTTATCACCCAAAACAGCTTATCTGTTACGTTCTGGTTGCTGACTGCTGTCTGGAACCACCCACCATTCTGTCATCCGTCACTTGGCTACTGTCACCTGTCTCCCCTGTCACTTAGTGCTGTCACTTAGGGTATGGTTCCTGATTGGTTGTCACAGGGGTGTGTGTGGAATGTTAGAATGTGGTGTCTATTTAACCTTCCTATCTTCTGCTTGATCTCCGTCAGGTCTTCATTATAGCGTTCGGAGATAACGCGGGCGGTTCCGGTTCTGGACCACCACTAAGCTCCATTATTCTTATCCTCTCTTCTTCCTGCCACTTGGCATTGTATCCTAGTATTACTCTTTGTGTTCTTTACTATTAAAACGAACCTGCTTAAGAGTACACCATCTCTGTCTCTGTGATTGCATACCACAATTATAAACATATTCAGCTAATTTCAGGAGACGACGTTTGAAGCCGTGGAAGCAGCGGTGGTCGGGGGGAAGCAGCAGTGGTCGGGGGGGAAGCAGCAGTGGTCGGGGGCGCCTCCCAGCTCTAAGGGTGGGCCCTCTTTGCACGCTACCACATCACAGAAGCCTGGAATGCCCACCCACCCACTCCTACTGCTTTCATGTCCCCCTCGCCCCACCCCCACCCCACCACCACTCGTTCATCCTGCTTTCATGTGCTCCCCCTAACCCCTACCCCCCCCTTGCTGCACCCGTAAATCCTCGATACCTTGTCTTTCCACCTGCCAGGAGGTGTCTGCCCCCGTGTGGTCCACCGCTGTGCCGGGCCTATCGGCTTCGTTAAGCACTTGACTCCCAGTCGATACCCGATGGTAAGTCTTAATGAAAGAAAGGCACGCCTTCCCTTTCAACGTGCCTTTTTTCTCTCCAGGTGGAGTCACTCGATAATTAAAAGTCAAAGACCAAGAGAGTATATATGCGTTACGCATTTCCTTATTGTACAGCACGGCATATGAACAACCGTCCGGCTGTGTAATTGGGGGGAATGAACACATCCACTGACTGGAGTGTAAATGTAAAGCAGGTGAAACAGCAGTGGGCGAGGAGGGTCCTGTGTCCTGTACACATAGCATTTATACACTTCATTTTTCTCCTAATCAGTATTGATTAACAACTAGCACGGCTGGACGGCAGCCACGTCCTGCTGCTCACAGCTACTACAATGTCGATAAAACAGATGGATGTGAGCGGTAGATACACCACGGCTAGGCTGAGAGAGAGAGAGAGAGAGAGAGAGAGAGAGAGAGAGAGAGAGAGAGAGAGCACCGATACACCACTGCTAAGCTGAGAGAGAGAGAGAGGACATTCGATTATGTTTGTCAGTTTGTGTGTATGAAAGCGAGAAGTGAGAGGGACTGTGACAAGAGAACCACACAGGCAGAGTCTCACTGTGCCCCCCCCCCCCCCCCCCCCCCCCCCGCCCCCCTACCTCTGTCACAGCCGGTCATGCCCATCTTGCTGCCGTCAGGACACACGTTACACTTCATCCCCTTCACTGCAGTCTTGCAGGAGCAGAGGCCTGACATCTGCTCACAGTCGTCCCTCACCGAGCCCTCCACGTCACAGATACACGCTGTGGAGAGAGAGAGAGAGAGAGAGAGATAGAGAGAGAGAGAGAGAGAGAGAGAGAGAGAGGTAGAGGTAGAGGGAGGGAGGCAGGGAGGTCGATAAGAAAAAGGGGTGGTGGTGGGGGTCGGTTGACAGGAAGAGGGATGGACAGGAGGGTAAATATTTCCTTAGCGTGTGAATTACATATTGTCTATAACACACAGAGGGAGAGAGATAGAGAGAGAGACACAGGGGCCTCTGACCCTTTGCTGATGTACCTCTCCGTGTCAGTAGCAGGGGTTAAGAACAGTTCAGAGCGAGGCCAGACGGCCCTCGGGGGCCGAGGAGGAGGAGGAGGAGGTAACAGAGCTCAAGAAAACAACCGCAAGGAAGGACATCAACCCCATCATGTTCCAGGAATCAATGAGTTCCCCCACCCCCCACCACCCACCGCCGCCCTCACTGAGCCCATGCTGTATTGGCGCGCGGCACGGTGATGCCTGTTGGCTTGTCTGAGGGTCAGCCTTGTTAAGGTCGGGGGCTACGAGGCCGTATGGCAGAGCATCACCCTGCAGCAGGCTACTGAGCTGGTGGCCATGTTGCGTCTTCAGCAGACAAGAGGCCACTGACCCGCTCTACAACACGCACACCATATGGTATCTGACAGGACTCTTGAATTTCTTACTGACGTGCGCATTGTCTTTCAATATTACATTTTTTATTTTGATGTGACATACTCAAAGGTGGAAAATAACTAATTACAATTGCTGTAGTTACTGTAACTGAGTCAATCTTTTAAGTATTTATTCCTATTTTTACTTTTTTTTTTTTACTCATTTACAGTATTCATTATGCAATTTACCACCCTTTAACCAACACTAGCTTTTTTGATATGATTAAAAAGAGAACATTCTACAAAACCATGGTATTAAAATGACCCATTGAATGTAATTTCTTAAAGGGGACATGCATTGCTATTCCTTTCACTATTTGGGCAACTTTACACAATTCCTGTGAGTCTATGGAACACATCTGTAAAGTTGTTTTCAAAATAATTCATTGTTTTATATTTTTTTATCAATTACTCAAAAGCAAAATTTTGCTAAAAGTGTCGGGTATTTCCACTCGCTCTGCTGTTGAGCGAATGGTTGCGCTACAACCATAGAGGGGCTGTTAGTTAATTTATGCAGATCAGTGCCTTATTCACGTCAGCAAAACAGTCAAATCAGAATGACCTAATTCACTGGGGGAGGAGATTGTTTCAACTGAATTAGAGCAATCTGCCAAAAATGGTAATTACAGACACAGACCCATTGATACTAACCCCCCATTGCTATAAAAACAATGCTAAACACTGGAAAAGGCCATTTATATTATAAGACACAGGACCTTTAATACAATTTCGGTAAAATTTCACTGAAGCAAGAGCACTTGTACTTGAGACAGATAACACTGGTTGGGAATGGTTTCTTACGCGTGCAGCCGCTGATGTTCTCTGTTACGATGCCACGGAAGTTCCAGAAGCCTGGTTCGCAGCGGTCACACTTCTGGCCTCCAACGCCAGGCTTGCAGGAGCACTGGCCAGAGGCCGGGTCACACGTCCCCTTGTAGGAGCCGTAGGCATTACACTGACACGTACCTGGTTAGTGAAGAAACACACCACATTACAGACTACTGTTATTATGACTACTACTACTAGGACAATGACTAGTCCTACTACTACCACAACTATGACTACTACTACTATTATGACTACTACTACAACAACTATGCCTACTACTACGATGACTACTACTACTATTATGACTACTACTACTACAACAACTATGCCTACTACTACTATTATGACTACTACTACTACAACAACTATGCCTACTACTACGACTACTACTATGACAATGACTATGACTACTATGACTAATAACAACAATAATAAGAACAATAACTATATATAAATATTTTTTTTTATAATAATAGCATAATAATATAACATATACTATTATGTTCTAGCGAGGGTGGCGGAGAGTGGCGGAGAGGAGGAGCCTCGCTAAGCTCCAGGCCATCAGGGAAAACCCCACCCATCCACTATACACAGACTTGGCTGACAGGAGGAGCATGTTCAGTGCTAGGCTCACACTACCCAAATGCAGCACTGAACGGCACAGGAAGTCCTTCATTCCAACAGCCATCAGACTATATAATGCATCACTGTGCCTCACTGCATCACTGAGCACAGAGCGGCAGCTCAATAGTGGCAGGAGGAAGCGACTAGCGGCCTCCAAGCTCCACAACAGGGGGCAGCGACGGCTGCCAGACATTGATCTAAGTCTTATTGGAACCCAAGGAGGACAATACACTACCTAAAGCATACTGCACCTAGTTACACTGAATACTGGAATATATATTTCATATTTCATTTAGTTAGATTTAAATTATAATTATATTGACAATTGTTTACCCCATGCTCAGTATGCTCAGCATATTCTTACTGTATTTATTTCTGTATATTTTATTTCATTTAATTTTATCCTATTTTATTTTACTCTACTCTTATCCTAGGCAACTTGATTTGATCTGTGTTATTATTCTAATTTGTGACCTGTCCTGTCCATGTTAAATGTTGAGCGATTTGCAGTGTCTAATTTCCCACGGGATAATAAAAGTATTTCTATTCTATTCTATATATGAAGGTATTCATACCAAAATGTCACATATAAACAAACCTAATATAAAATTCTCAGTATTTCATGTACAGATGATTACAGCCTCTTACAGTAAATGTCTTTCTTTAAAGGTAACGTCTTCTTAAGCGGTAGAGAATATCCACAGAGACTTTCACTTTTATGCTAATGATCACGTTGTAAGGGTAGGTGTGACATTCTCTTTTAACAGAGGAGGACACCTTGTTTTATAAACTCTTCAAACGCTCGGCTGAGCTTTACTTTTCTGTTCTCCAAGTCTACAATTCATATATCCATATTTCTTTCTTTTTATGTGAGCGTTATGCAGATTCTCTTTCTCCACAGTCAGCGTGCGTTTCATTACCACATGACAACCAATTAACGAGAGGATTTTCTATAGATATAGTACAAAATTATCATAATTATTCCTTGGGGGGGGGATGAGAATGTTTCAATTCACTGCCACTGAGGTTCAGTCAATGCAGTTAAATAACTACAGCCACTGTATTGAACCCAGATCATTAACCTACCACTACACGCACACCCTTGTTTTACTATACTTGTGAGGACATTGTATTGACTTACATTGATTCCCCTAGCCCATTACCTTGAACATACATTCTACGGTATATGCCCAACCCTAATGCTAACCTTAACCTAACTCTAATTCTAACCCTAACGCTAACCTTAACCTAACTCTAATTCGAACCCTAACGCTAACCTTAACCTAACTCTAATTCTAACCCTAACGCTAACCTTAACCTAACTCTAAGTCTAACCCTAACACTAAACTTAACCTAACTCTAATTCTAACTATAATGCTAACCTTAACCTAACTCTAATTCTAACCCTAACCCTAACACTAACACTAACCTTAACCTAACTCTAATCCAAACACTAACCTTAACCCTTAACCCAATAATCAGTGTTTCTTTGGTCTGAGGACCGGACCATAATGTCCTCACAACCCGTAATGTCCTCACATTAAAGGCAATTTGTTGTAGAGCCAGTTCTCACAAGTATAGTTAAGCAAGTAAACACACACACAGACACAGAAAGGAGGTCAGAAGCGAGTGAGAGAGCCAGAGGAGCACTCACTAGGGCAGCCTGCCAGGCCCACGCCCAGGGCGGCAGTCTCATTGTCAGTGCAGCAGCCGTACACAGACAGGCTGCAGTGTTGTGGCGCCGTCAACTCTGGAGGAGATGTGGCTGAAATCACTGATGAAGTGGCAACAAAAGAGGGAGACGATGGCAGAGAGAGAGGGAGAGAGAGAGGGAAAGAGAGAGAGAGCAACAACGTGAGTGATTAGGAGGGTTCTGTGGAGGGGAATTAGACAACATAATCTCTGAGCAGCAGCATACGCCAACTTTTAGCCAACAATGAGATTGGCTTGAGGGGCAGAGGTGGAGATGCTGGCAGCCGGCGTCAAGATAACAATTCTATTTTCTACTGCTCCCCCCCCCTCCCCCAATGACTCAAAACCAGGGGAAAATTATGCTATTACCTCCAGTGAAAACAAATAATGGTGTTCCTAGTGACATTTGCCACCTCCTACAAGGCCTGTTCTCTTCAATTGTTCCCATCTGATATTTGCGGAATTGTGCCGCCGCCCATGGACCCCCCCCCCCCCCCCAAATTATAATAATACAAAAATACAAAAAACAAGCACGCTTGCTGAATAATGGGATGGGATGTGGTAATGGCCTTTCTGCATGTGTACAGTATGCATAGACTTGGCTTTGTCTGGGTTTGCACCGGTCTCTCCGAGCAGCAGTCAACAACACAAAAACAAGTAAACCTAAAGAGAATCCTACAGAGGACAGGAGGAAAGGGTGTGCTGTTGTTTAACAGCCAAGGCAAAGATATTATCGTTAAAACTCTCCGCGGCCTGGAGCGAAAAGCCAAATGCCCGCCAGTTGATGCTGTGGAAGGCAAAAAAAAGAAATTTCTCTCTCTCTCTCTATCCCCTCTCCAACTCTTTCTCACGTGTTGCTCATTTGGAGTTGGAGGCTGCAGATACAGGGGCCATAAATCACAGTGCTGCTGGCGTGGATATGAGCCGGGGTCTAATGGTGATGACTCGGCCGGCTCCTCTTTCCAGTGCTTTCCCACCGCAGATAGGAGCTTTGGACACACTTCATTTAACTTGCCACTTCCCACCGCGCCATCCGGCTATCTGCACTGAGCCTATTAGGACGAGGAGAACTTTTAATTTCATATCTTCTCCTGCTCCTTCAAGGGTTTCTCCCTCGTCAGTAGCCAGTGTCTGGCACAATGCGGCTCGCTCTGATGCGCCACATTACCCCCCCCCCCCCCCCCCCCCCCCCGTTCTCAAGGTCTGCTGATGTGGCCGCTCTGCTGTGTTGAGACCAGCTAGGCCCCCTTTTGTATTCCAGCAAAGGCGGATCCGTTCGTGGCGCGAGACGCCGTTGTGAACCTGGAGGAGCAATCACCGGCAACGCTGACCTAGATTTCACATTGCAGCTGTGTGTGAGGACGGCCTGGGTCTTCTGGGAGAGTGGGAGACAGCTGTCACAAGCCTTTTCACATGCGCTCCATGTCAGCCCAGCCACCACTCACCACGCACCACTAGGAGTGTTGACAACAATGTGGCGGGTCAAACAAATGTCCACACAGGAAAACAAGTTAGCGCTGGGGTGAAAAGACAGTGTTATGTTTGTGAGGCCTGCTGCATCTTGGGTCAAACTAATTTTCTCCTTGCAGAGGAGGGCGATGAAATTCCTCGATCTTTCCAGCCAACGAGAGAGAGGAAGGCCCAAAGCTCTCGCGCCCAGAGAGGAAGAGAGGACTCCTCAAAAAGAAAAGGATTGATTATCCACGGCTCACAGAGCAGCGTGACAGTCAGCGCCCGGAGGAGGCCAGCTTAGGAGGGAGGAGAATCTGCTGGGACGCTCCCTGTCTTCTACTCTCTCCATCGCTCTCTCTTCTACTCTCTCCATCCCTCTCTCTTCTACTCCCTCCATCCATCCCTCTTCTACTCCCTCCATCGCTCTCTCTTCTACTCTCTCCATCCCTCTCTTCTACTCTCTCCGTCCCTCTCTCTTCTACTCTCTCCATCCCTCTCTCTTCTACTCTCTCCATCCCTCTTCTACTCCCTCCATCGCTCTCTCTTCTACTCTCTCCATCCCTCTCTCTTCTACTCTCTCCATCCCTCTCTCTTCTACTCCCTCCATCGATCCCTCTTCTACTCCCTCCATCGCTCTCTCTTCTACTCTCTCCATCCCTCTCTCTTCTACTCTCTCCATCCCTCGCTCTTCTACTCCCTCCATCCATCCCTCTTCTACTCCCTCCATCCATCCCTCTTCTACTCCCTCCATCGCTCTCTCTCTTCTACTCCCTCCATCCCTCTCTCTCTCTTCTACTCCCTCCATCGCTCTCTCTTCTACTACTCCATCACTCTCTCTTCTACTCCCTCCCTCCATCCCTCTCTCTCTTCTACTCCCTCCATCGCTCTCTCTTCTACTACTCCATCACTCTCTCTTCTACTCCCTCCACCACCCCCTCCTCCCTCTCTGTCTCCCTGAGCCACAGGAGAATCAGACGAGCTGGCTTGATGATCACACAGAGTCCCCTGTGATGTGCCGTTTGCTTCGCTCCCTTGGCCTGCGCTGGTGTTCGGAGGTGAAAGCTCCTCATTTCCAATGACCATGAAGAAGAGTAGACAGGAGCGTGGCTGGCCTCCTCCGCTGAGACACTTATCCAAGCAACTGTTCTGGCTTAATACACTGCGTTCATTTACATAAATGCGTGTGTGTGTGTGTGTGTGTGTGTGTGTGTGTGTGTGCGTGTGTGTGTGTGTGTGTGTGTGTGAGAGAGAGTTCTTCATATAAAGCACATAAGAGGTGTGGCAGTGGGGAGCCAGAGGGTGAGAACACCCGTCCCCCCAAAGGACTGTCGATGTTGCCCTTAGGAAAAGGTTCCCAAACCCCTCAACTGCAACCACTGCTCCAGTGGAGCTGCTCTCTGGTCAGCGAGCAGACAATGGTGGTTGCTACTAATCAGCTCCCAGGCAGCAGGGGGGTGTAAAGTACTAATCAGCTCCCAGGCAACAGGGGGGTGTAAAGTACTAATCAGCTCCCAGGCAGCAGGGGGTGTAAAGTACTAATCAGCTCCCAGGCAGCAGGGGGGTGTAAAGTACTAATCAGCTCCCAGGCAGCAGGGGGGTGTAAAGTACTAATCAGCTCCCAGGCAGCAGGGGGGTGTAAAGTACTAATCAGCTCCCAGGCAGCAGGGGGGTGTAAAGTACTAATCAGCTCCCAGGCAGCAGGGGGGTGTAAAGTACTAATCAGCTCCCAGGCAGCAGGGGGGTGTAAAGTACTAATCAGCTCCCAGGCAGCAGGGGGGTGTAAAGTACTAATCAGCTCCCAGGCAGGGGGGGGGGGGGGGGGGAGTGTATCGCGGACCATCGCAAGTGCTGCTCGGTCAACCTTAAACGTCTCCAACCAGATCTGGAAATTTGGCTCATTTTCTGTTTATCTTTTCCTCAAAACTAGCGTTGCCGTCACATTTTCTGCAGAGACGGCAAAAAAGAACAAAGTAGGATGCAAGAAAAAGATGGCTCATTACAATCCCATCAATGGACGAAATGAGTGGAGAAATGAGATGTCAGTGATGATGCTCTAGTCTAGTGGAGATGTGCTGGCTGTGTGTGGTGCCAGATGGGTGGGTGGTTGTGGAGGAGCAGGGAGGTGCTGGCTGTGGCAGTGTGGTGCCAGATGGGTGGGTGGTTGTGGGGAGCAGGGAGGTGCTGGCTGTGGCAGTGTGGTGCCAGATGGGTGGGTGGTTGTGGAGGAGCAGGGAGGTGCTGGCTGTGGCAGTGTGGTGCCAGATGGGTGGGTGGTTGTGGAGGAGCAGGGAGGTGCTAAAGGCCTTTTGTAGGTCCAGCATGACCATGCCGCAGTATTTGCCTGCGTCCACCTCTTGTTTGATGTGGTCATTCAAATAGAGAAGGCATGTGTCAGTGGAGTGGGATGTTCTGAAGCCAGATTGGAATTCGTAGATTAGATTTTTTTCCGCTAGGTACTTTTCGACCTGTTCGTAGACTATTTTTTCCATGACTTTCGAGATGGAGGTGAGAATAGAAACAGGGCGGTAGTTGCCTGGGTCTAATTTGCTGCCCTTTTTGTGCAGAGGGGTCACCCTCGCAATTTTGAAGTCCTTGGGGACGTGTCCCTGTTTTATGGAGAGGTTTATTATGTGTGTGATGATTGGGGTGATGGCGGCTGCTGAGTCTCTGAGGAATTTGGAGGGGATGTTGTCATGGCCAGTGGCCTTGTTAGGTTGGAGGGCGCTCAGTTTATTGAGTACCTCATCTGTTGTTGTCCTTGCGGACCCCTAGGTTTTTGTAGTAAGCTACTATGTGTTCTACCCCATAAAGCCCTGAGTGGGAGGGTAGTTTGTTTACCAGTGTTGTGGCTATGTTTGTGAAGAAAATGTTTAAGTAATTGGCTACATCCAGCTTGTCTGTGATGAGCGTGTTGTCCGTTTTTATGTTTATGTTTGAGAATCTGGTTTTAAGTTTTTTACTGCATCCTAGTTGATTATTGAGTAATTTCCAAAGTTCACGTGGTTTGTTTTTGTTTTCCTCAGTTTTGTCATTGATGAAATTCTTTTTTGCAGTTTTGATCATGGAGTTTACGTCG
>NC_140181.1:44272489-44281186 GCF_963971535.1 Notolepis coatsorum | reverse complement strand
AACGTCCAAGACATTGTGAGGATAAGGAGGAGGAGGAGGGAGGGAGGTAGGGAGGGAGGGAGGGAGGGGGGTATGGAGGGAGGATGGGAGGGGGTCGTTAGACACAACTGACAGTAGAAGCAATGAAAAGGAATAAAAGGAGGGGATGTTTTTTTTTAAAGGATGAAACAGGTCTGGAGAAAATATAAAAGAGAATGATGGAAATAAAAAAAAAGACAAGGGAATAAGGAAGAATGATAGAGGCAAGGAGAGAGGAGGGAGGAGGGAGGAGAGAGGAGGGAGGAGAGAGGAGAGAGGAGGGGGGAGAGAGGAGAGAGGAGAGAGGAGGGAGGAGAGAGGAGGGAGGAGAGAGGAGGGAGGAGGGAGGAGAGGGGAGAGAGGAGGGATGAGGGAGGAGAGAGAGGAGAGAGGAGGGAGGAGGAGGAGGAGAGAGGAGAGAGGAGGGAGGAGAGAGGAGAGAGGAGGGAGGAGAGAGAGAGGAGGAGGAGGGAGGAGGGAGGAGAGAGGAGAGAGGAGGGAGGAGAGGGGAGAGAGGAGAGAGGAGAGAGGAGAGAGAGGAGGAGGGATGAGGGAGGAGGGAGGAGGGAGGAGAGGGGAGAGAGGAGAGGAGGGAGGAGAGAGGAGAGAGGAGGGAGGAGGGAGGAGGGAGGAGAGAGGAGGGAGGAGGGAGGAGGGAGGAGAGGAGGAGAGAGGAGGGAGGAGGGAGGAGAGGGGAGAGAGGAGAGAGGAGAGAGGAGAGAGGAGGGAGGAGAGAGGAGGGAGGAGGGAGGAGGAGGAGAGAGGAGAGAGGAGAGAGGAGGAGGAGGGAGGAGGGAGGAGGGAGGAGGGAGGAGGAGGAGGAGGGAAGGTGAGTGTGAGTTGTGGTACGGTGCTAAAAGACAGCGGCTCCAGCCAAAAGCTCCACAGTATCAATATCAGTTCCCCTGAAATGGAGCAACAACTCACTGATGTCACCGTGTGGATGTCAACATGGATATATATCCTCACCTACGACAAATCCCCTCTTCTCTTTACTGAGGTGTGTTTGTTCATTGTGTGTGTGTGTGTGTGTGTGTCCACACGCTCGTGTCACAAGAGGGGATAGAAAGAATAATCATAAAAATTTAAAATAAAACACAGTGGCCTTTTGCGGTGAGCTATAGAGGTGAGCTGTGCTGGGGAGCTGTAAGGCTGGTGAGCTGTAAGGCTGGTGAGCTGTAAGGCTGGTGAGCTGTAAGGCTGGTGAGCTGTAAGGCTGTCCCCGAAGCCTGTTTTTGGGATTCGAACCTTCGTTTTTAATTAAAAAAAATGAAAAAAAAAATTTGAATATTTTTTTTTAAATAAATATCCTCAAACTAAATCCTCAATTATTAGTATTTAAAAAAAAATTAAATCAACTTTCTTTAATGAATATAACTCATCAGTTTCTTAATACTACTATACTGTATAGTATACTATACTGTACTATAATATTAGTGTAGCCTGATCTCTTAATCTGCAACTGTGAAGAAAAACCCCATTGGTTTAAACAAATAAAGACAAATAAAAAAAATATATCAATTTTTTTTACATATTTTTTTTAATAAAAAAAATAAAAAATTCGAATGTTGATTTAGAATTCGAATGCCAACGTAACGAACAAAGGTTCGAACATGTCGAACGTTTGGGCTCAGCCCTAGTGAGCTGTAGAGGTGAGCCGTGCTGGTGGCTTGTTAAACTCAGGCTCTTATTCTTCTGTTTGTTTTCTCTCCATCTGTCAGCCCGCTGCTGACAGCCCGGCTTTTTGAAGGATGTGACGGCCGCGTTAGTCCAAAAAAAAAGATAAAGAGGGATTTTCAGCGTCATGCCAGACGGAGGGGGGGGGGGGGGGGGCAGCGCACCTGAAGGAGGGAAATGAAGGAGAAGAAAAGGAAAGTTTTGTGGTATGAAAGAGAGAGATGTGATGGATGGACGCAGACGGGAAAAGTCGCTGATCTGGTTTTGATAAGCTCCTCCACCACTTCCTCTCTCTTCCCCTCCTCCTCTCTCTCTCTTTTGATCCGACCAGGAGAGTGATGTGGACGGTACAGTGCTGTGCGATATTGGGGAGGAGTCATAATCCTATTTAGTAAATGTGTATTCAATTAAAAAGGGTGTGTGCGACCCCCCCCCCCCCCCCCCCCCCCCCCCTTAGGTGATGCACTGCTCTTAGCCACCAGTTTATCAGTGTCGTGGGGAGGGGGGGGGGGGGGGGGGGGGGTTGAGGCCAGGCCTACCAGAGTGTGAAATTAAACAGGTGATAAATTTCCCTGTATGGCCATCGCTGGAGACACTGTCATTTTTCATTACTGCTGAAGAAAAGACGAGAGAAAACAACCCCCCCCCCCCCCACCCCCACCCCCCCCCTCTTATGCGTGACTAATGAATATGGTTTTTAAGTCAGGTCTACATAAATGAATAAATCACTTGTTCCACTCCTGGCTCTGGTATATAGTCTCAGATGTGGAGCTGTGTTAGCGGGTCACTTGTTCCACTCCTGGCTCTGGTATATAGTGTTAGATGTTGAGCTGTGTTAGCGGGTCACTTGTTCCACTCCTGGCTCTGGTATATAGTCTCAGATGTGGAGCTGTGTTAGCGGGTCACTTGTTCCACTCCTGGCTCTGGTATATAGTGTTAGATGTTGAGCTGTGTTAGCGGGTCACTTGTTCCACTCCTGGCTCTGGTATATAGTGTTAGATGTTGAGCTGTGTTAGCGGTCACTTGTTCCACTCCTGGCTCTGGTATATAGTGTTAGATGTTGAGCTGTGTTAGCGGGTCACTTGTTCCACTCCTGGCTCTGGTATATAGTCTCAGATGTGGAGCTGTGTTAGCGGGTCACTTGTTCCACTCCTGGCTCTGGTATATAGTCTCAGATGTGGAGCTGTGTTAGCGGGTCACTTGTTCCACTCCTGGCTCTGGTATATAGTCTCAGATGTGGAGCTGTGTTAGCGGGTCACTTGTTCCACTCCTGGCTCTGGTATATAGTCTCAGATGTGGAGCTGTGTTAGCGGGTCACTTGTTCCACTCCTGGCTCTGGTATATAGTCTCAGATGTGGAGCTGTGTTAGCGGGTCACTTGTTCCACTCCTGGCTCTGGTATATAGTCTCAGATGTGGAGCTGTGTTAGCGGGTCACTTGTTCCACTCCTGGCTCTGGTATATAGTCTCAGATGTTGAGCTGTGTTAGCGGGTCACTTGTTCCACTCCTGGCTCTGGTATATAGTGTTAGATGTTGAGCTGTGTTAGCGGGTCACTTGTTCCACTCCTGGCTCTGGTATATAGTGTTAGATGTTGAGCTAGTGTTAGCGGGTCACTTGTTCCACTCCTGGCTCTGGTATATAGTGTTAGATGTTGAGCTGTGTTAGCGGGTCACTTGTTCCACTCCTGGCTCTGGTATATAGTCTCAGATGTGGAGCTGTGTTAGCGGGTCACTTGTTCCACTCCTGGCTCTGGTATATAGTCTCAGATGTTGAGCTGTGTTAGCGGGTCACTTGTTCCACTCCTGGCTCTGGTATATAGTCTCAGATGTGGAGCTGTGTTAGCGGGTCACTTGTTCCACTCCTGGCTCTGGTATATAGTCTCAGATGTGGAGCTGTGTTAGCGGGTCACTTGTTCCACTCCTGGCTCTGGTATATAGTGTTAGATGTTGAGCTGTGTTAGCGGGTCACTTGTTCCACTCCTGGCTCTGGTATATAGTCTCAGATGTGGAGCTGTGTTAGCGGGTCACTTGTTCCACTCCTGGCTCTGGTATATAGTCTCAGATGTGGAGCTGTGTTAGCGGGTCACTTGTTCCACTCCTGGCTCTGGTATATAGTCTCAGATGTTGAGCTGTGTTAGCGGGTCACTTGTTCCACTCCTGGCTCTGGTATATAGTGTTAGATGTTGAGCTGTGTTAGCGGGTCACTTGTTCCACTCCTGGCTCTGGTATATAGTGTTAGATGTTGAGCTGTGTTAGCGGGTCACTTGTTCCACTCCTGGCTCTGGTATATAGTGTTAGATGTTGAGCTGGTTTAGCGGGTCACTTGTTCCACTCCTGGCTCTGGTATATAGTGTTAGATGTTGAGCTGTGTTAGCGGGTCACTTGTTCCACTCCTGGCTCTGGTATATAGTCTTAGATGTGGAGCTGTGTTAGCGGGCGGCCCGGCGGGGAGCGTGGGCCACAGTGATACAGCGGGTTGTTGTTGTTGTTGTCGTTGTGTGGGTGTGATAAGAGTCCGAAAATACCGTTCACAGGGTCTTATTTGTCGCGATGGACAAATGTATTATCCATTATGCTATTATTATCTGCTAGAACAACAATAGAAAACACTACTTTCGCCCCCGATCCCCACAAAACAGCCCCATCTCGTGATTTGTTCCGTCAAACGGAGCTCCTCTGGTGGAGGAGAAGAGGAAGCTGGGAGCCCCCCCCCCCCCCCCCTGTCTGTGGGAGCCATGGTGACCACACCCCTGTCTCTGTGTTGTCAGGCACCCGTTTGGAGGAAGACAGAGTGGAGAACAGAGAGACATGAGTGGCGTTGGATGGAAGGAGTGACAGGGAAGTGGGGTCGGGGTGGAGGGGCTCCATTGTGCAAACATGATGGCTTCTGAACCAGAGTGAGCACGTGATGGAGAGAGAAGGACAGTAAGGAGGGTTAGACAGAGCGAACAAGAGATAGTGAGAGAGGGAGAGAGAGAGAGAGATAGAGAGGGAGAGAGAGGGAGAGAGAGGGGGGGGACAAACAGAGACTAAGCCATCAGGCATCACAAGCAGTGAGGTGCCCTTGGGATCCAGAGGAGTGCATCTTCAACCGTTGCCAGACAGAGATAATGGGGAAATGTGTGTGTGCGTGTGTGTGTGTGTGTGTATGTGTGTGTGTGTGTGTGTGTGTTTGTGTGGGTGTGTGTGTGTGTGCGTGTGTGTGTGTCGTGTGTGTATGTGTGTGTGTGTGTGTGTGTGTGTGTGTGTGTGTGTGTGTGTGTGTGTGTGTGTGTGGTATGTGTGTGTGTGTGCGTGTGTGTGTGTGTGTGTTTGTGTGCCGTGCGTGTGTGTGGGTGTTTGTGTGCGTGCGTGTGTGTGGGTGTGTGTGTGCGCAAGTATCCGCTGTGCTATCAGCGCCCGGTGGTAAATTTGTTCATGCTCCATAGACATAAAAGGTCAATTGAGTCCAAGTCAGTGAAACAATGTTAAATTGACCAGGAGGATGTTGGTGCGACAACTCTGCCAGGCCAGCAGCCCCGAGCCAATACAGTAACCAATTGCAGGAGAGGAGAAGAACCCCTGGAAAACATCCAACATGGAATACTTTCAGATTCATCTCTCTGTCCTCCTCCTCCTCATCCTCTTTCTCCCCCTCCTCTCCTGCTCTCCCCCCATCCCTTCTGGCAGGTGTCATCTGCTTGTCATGACGACAGTCACCGTGACTACCGTGACGGTGTCAGCGCCGATCAAGACATGACTCGCACACGGCAAATTAGCTCTCATCTATTGTCATTATGTGTGTGTGGGGGGGGTGGGGGGTGCTAAGTACTCTGGGCTTAGAATATCAAGGGACCCTGGTATTAACGACTTTGCCCACTTGAAGGTATAATTGGATGTAATGACTTGATGACATGCACATTTCACCCGTGCACAATCTCTCATCAAGTCTCTATCCTTGTGCCTGGTAACTTTATAACAAAAAGAGGCTTCCGATTGTGTACGTGGTGTGTATGCGGTGTGTATGTGGTGTGTATGTGGTGTGTATGTGGTGTGTACATGGTGTGTACGCGGTGTGTACATGGTGTGTACGTGGTGTGTACGCCCCCCAACTCCTATTCGTCGATTCTTCCCGCGTTAGCCACGGACGGCATGAAACGGCTCGACATTAAAACGCACATATCTCACCAGCGGCCCATTACGCACATTCCCAGACGATTGCAGGCTGCGGGTAATTGCTTATATAATTACACCCCTTTAAACGGTCAAACCCGTAAATGTAACGAGGCCATTTCAAAGTCCATTTCCTTACCTTCGTCACAGCCGCCGGGCTTGGCCACCTCCAGTCTCCTCTTGAGGACGCAGGAGGCGACGCGCAGCTCGCACTCGTTGTCATAGTTGATGCGTCACTGCCGCACACGGGGGAGAAGGTCTGGCGCCGGGCACTGGGGACACTCACACCGGTTCTGGACACAGCGGGCTCCCCAGGCACAGACGCTGCTGCCACACGTTTCTGCACCAGAGAGGGAGGGGTCAACGATTGAGGCAACGACGGCAGGGGAAGCAAAATAGCAACACGCCACGATAAGATGGACATGAAACAAAGACAATCCTGCCACAAGAACCATCTCTTCTCCACTGCCCCGTCACTTATGTTACTGTCACCTAAGTTGCTGTCACCTTCTGTCAGCTAGAACCAGTCTGGCTCGCTCTCCTCTGATCTCTCTCATTAACCGAGAACCAAGTCTGGTCGCTCTCCTCTGATCTCTCTCATTAACGAGAACCAGTCTGGTCGCTCCTATTCTGATCTCTCTCACTTAACGAGAACCAGTCTGGTCGCTCTCCTCTGATCTCTCTCATTAACGAGAACCAGTCTGGTCGCTCTCCTCTGATCTCTCATTAACGAGAACCAGTCTGGTCGCTCTCCTCTGATCTCTCTCATTAACTGAGAACCAGTCTGGTCGCTCTCCTCTGATCTCTCTCATTAACGAGAACCAGTCTGGTCTCTCTCCTCTGATCTCTCTCATTAACGAGAACCAGTCTGGTCGCTCTCCTCTGATCTCTCTCATTAACGAGAACCAATCTGGTCGCTCTCCTCTGATCTCTCTCATTAACGAGAACCAGTCTGGTCGCTCTCCTCTGATCTCTCTCATCAACATCAGGAGCAGTCAGGGGTTAAGTGTCTTGCTCAAGGACACTTCGACGGAGCCGGAATCGAGACCAGTAGCCGATTACCAGATGGCCGCTCTACCTCCTGAGCACTATCACACACACACAGCACACACACACACACACACACACACACACACACACACACACACACACACACACACACACACACACACACACACACACACACACACACACACACACACACACACACACACACACACACACACCACACACACACACACACACACACACACACACAGCCGCGGATACTCACTGCATTCTCCCTGGCCGACCACACGCAGGTCCACCTGCTCTTTGCAGGCGCGCACGTGCAGCTCACACTCGCTGTTGTATGTGGTGCCATCACTGCCGCACACGGGCTGGTGGGACTCCACACACTCTGACGGACACACACACTGACCCGTCTGCGCGTCACAGATGGCCCCGTGCGAACAGTTGGCGCACGCCTCGTCTGGATGGAGACAGGTATAGAAGAGGGTTAGAGTCATTCAATGCTCACTCTGTCTGCACTCTAGAAACACTAGTCACACAGTAGGCGAGCACACACCCCTACACTGCGACACACCCCCACACTGCGATACAAATATTGTCTGTACTTTGTGTATGTGTGTGTGTGTGTGTGTGTGTGTGTGTGTGTGCGTGCGTGCGCGCGTGTGTGTGTGTGTTTTCCCAGATTTAACACACTCCGGCTGGGACGGTTTGGATGGTGATGATGTAATTTGTTTGCAGGGTTTTCCCCAGAAGAATTGTTAGACCCAGGGCAAGTGTCTTTTGACCGGCGGCAGACTGGACCCTATAGTTTCTGTGATGATGAGATCATGGAATTGAGCATTGAATAATCATAACAGATTCCATAGGGCCTTACATTACGTCTGGAAATGACCAGTGAATGTTGTGTGATACTTTGGCCTGTTTGACCTTCAAGATTGATCTTGAAGGGCCACAAAAAATAGCAATCCCTATTGCAATACATTTTTATCTAACATGATTTCCGTAATGAGCCGTAATTGACACAACACAAGGATTTAGTGTCCTCTGATGACATCATGGGGGGAGATATAACTCATTAACTTTCAAACTAAATGAATGTGTGCAAAACAGTTTAGAGCCTTGGGATATGTATGAGATATGTGCAAAATAAATCGCTGTTTTTCTTTTCTCTGTGAAGTGCCCCTTTAAGGATCTAATTTTGCAATCACAGTCTAAGCATCAGAGAGAGTGGGTGATAACTATTTATCACGCTGGGGATGTTTAATTTAATTAAAATAGCTTGTCACAAAACATTTTGAAATTGCACGTTTGAATGTGTGGTTGAGGGGGATGTGGAATACAGAAGATGTATAGGCTTTATTCAACCTAACAATCATACCCACAAGAGGTGTGTGTGTGTGTGTGTGTGTGTGTGTGTGTGTGTGTGTGTGTGTGTGCGTGCGTGCGTGCGTGTGTGTGTGTGTGTGTGTGAAAGAGAGAGATAGAGAGAGAGAGAGATGGAGAGAGAGAGGAAGCAAGCGAGCAAGATTGTGTGACTAGTAGCTGTCAAAAGGCTAATATGCGAGTTGTAAAAATGTATCCATAGAAAGAGGGACAGTCAAACCTTTCTGTCAGTGGGGAGAGGAGGGGTGTGTGTAGCCTGTGTGTGACAGGACCAGTGTAGCGAGTGAGACAGAAAGAGACAGAGGGACAGAGCAGCTGCAGCATAGCTTAACTACCACTCTCTGTGTTAATAAAGACGACGGAAATTAACCTACCCTTAGCTAGTCTTGTGGTAGGGTTAGTGAGCTTAGTGTTAGGGTTAGCTAGGCTTGTGGTAGGGTTAGTGTTAGGGTTAGCT
>NC_140181.1:44252489-44267489 GCF_963971535.1 Notolepis coatsorum | reverse complement strand
GACCCACGGCCCCATCCCCCTTTTTTATTGGAAGTAAAGGGCTTCTTCACTCAAAAGGTCAAAATAGTGAAATTACAGGTCTGCGATAGCGGAGGAGGAGCGCCGCGGCAGGACGAGGAGGAGGAAGAGGAGGGGTGAGGAAGAGGAGAGGGGTTATGGGAAAGGAGGCGCTGGCGAACTCGAGAGCGTGGCGAAGCGTAGCGAGTGCAGATGGAAGTTTTTTTTTCATTGGGTGGGTTTAAAGAGGCAGTTAAGTTATGAGCTCCAATCCCCTCAGGGCCACATACTGAGTATAACACAGGATGTGTTCACTGTAAATGGTTTGCGGATTATAGCGCAAGGAACATTTGCTTAAAGCCTCTGGCTAAAATGCCACACCAGGAATTCATTAATTCGCTCATGCATTAGAATCAGCAACAGAGTGATAATGCTTTACCTGTGGGCTTCCAGTGTCGCCATTTAACACTGATGCATGACCTCATATCAGCACAGTATAAACGACCACATAATATGTGAAAATTAAATATCTTTGCTGTCGTGTGACAAAGATTTTAGGGACTGCCGTGTTTTTACTTAAAATATGATGTTTACTTTTTTTTTTCTTATTTTTTTTTTAGATGAGAAAGCTTTATGATTCATATGAATCATGAAACACATTTAAAACCAGATGTGAAAAATAAAGAAATTAAAAAGCACGGTCGCTAAACTGAAAATTAAGGCGTTTTCCCCTATTCATTCTTGAAACGTTGACAGTTGGACAAGTTGACAAGGTTTTTTTCCAAGAGCAGCGATACGACCTTCTAATTTACTCATGTACTGTGTATACCCACGGGTAGTAGTGTTCTTGGTGATTGAATAAATGAATAAAAGTCCAATTCAAAGGTTTGACTATACAGATATTTATTTTAACCTGAACTTGTGTTACTGTTAGGTTAATTTAACTATTAGGTGGTATACTACTACCTATCTTGCTAATATGTCTATAGTACTATGCACTCAGAGAAGCACTCAAATGCAACACTACTAGAGGACCAATACCACTTACCCTTAGCTGCCAGAGTTGTACCCTTCCTGCTGACGTGTTGTACACAATCTGCCAGTCGCTTTGGATAAAAGTGTCAGCTAAATTACTAAATGTAAAATGTAAATGTAATTGAACTGATTCAGCATGGCCATATTCACTCAAAACACATCGGTTTACACTGTATTAGACGGTCTGTCCGACAGGAAAAAAATCCCATTTCCAATTCCACAGATAAATGCAGAGCGGCCAGAAAAGCTATTCCGTGTGTGTTGTTGGGTGATGTGGGTGATGTGGGTGAGGATGCAGCATGGGGTGAACTCACCGCACGGTCCTTTGTGCTGGATGTGGATGGTCTTCTGCAGGGCGCAGCCCATGGAGCGCATCTCGCACGGGCTGCCGTAGCCGTGTCCATCGGTGCCGCACACGGGGTCGGGCGTCTGCGGACAGGCCTCCGGGCATTCGCACACGGGCTCGTCGTTCTTCACCACGCACACTGCGCCGTGCTCACACACCTTCTCCACGCACGGGCTGGGGTCGTGCAGATCTGAACCCACCCCACCGCCACCCCAGGAGATAAGAGAACACGGTTAGAGGGGGAGAACTAAGAGGAGGAGGAGGAGGAGGAGGAGGAGGAGGAGGAGGAGGAGGAGGAGGAGGAGGAGGAGGATGAAGAGGAGAGGGGAAAGGAGGTGTCAAGCGGTAGAGGTGGATGGGGAGTGGTGGGGTGCGTGTTAAGAGGTGGGTGGTGGCACTAGGGTGCGTGTTAAGAGGTGGGTGGTGGCACTAGGGTACAAGCCGGGGTCAGGGTATAAATGCTACAACACGCCCCAATAGACGGCAACATGTCTGTAAGCACCCCCTCCTTTGGTCACTGTTGTGATGGTTACAACCCTCAAGATTAACTCTTATTGCCTCGTCTCCATTAGCTATGTTCTGCCTGGTTTGCGTCTCCATTGTGTCTCTTGTAAACGGCTCCGGTTGCTAAGTAACCTTTCAAAAATGCACGTCAACAACTGTGGTACACAAGCTAAACCATGATGATACAACAGTATTACAAGTTCCCTGACAGACTTTATTTCATCAGCGAGTACAGTAACATTACAAACTCTGTTCCTTTATTGTTGGGAAGAATGTGGTTTTTCAGTTTGGGTCGGAAGATCGCTGTGTCGAGTCGTTATTTGGTAATTGCTCAATCGAAACCTCTTAGCCGCCAGGCACCCTCCCGAAACAACCTCAGTCTTATTGCCTCCTCTCCTTCATCTGTACAGTAGATATCCCCATGTATCCTGAACCTTTAAATAGTCCACATAGTCGAGTAGCACAAGGACCCATGGCCCTGGAGTGGCGGAGAGGAAACAGGAATGAGGAACAATGGCTGCACAGCTTTTTCTTTGGCTAAACGGATGGATTAATTGACGTTCCCAGCGTGGCCCTTCAAAGGCGGTCATTTGCATCTCAGTGAGAGCTTCCACTTCAGCCAAATCCGGTCGAATAGACAGGGGAGTGGAAGAGAGAGTAGAGAGAGAGAGAGAGAGAGAGAGAGAGAGAGAGAGAGAGAGAGAGAGAGAGAGAGAGAGAGAGAGAAGAGAGAGAGAGAGAGCAAAGAGAGTAAAGACAGAGTAGAGAGAGAGAGTAAAGATAGAGAGTAGAGAGAGAGAGTAAAGACAGAGAGTAGAGAGAGTAGAGAAAGAGAGTGAGAGAGAATGGAGAGATAGTTTTGATTGATTGATTGAAAACTTTATTAACAGATTGGAGAATGGGTACAATACAGTACGGCTCAATACACACAATTGTTAAGGGGATGCAGACCAGAGAAAGACTTTCGTCTTGTTTACATCAGGGTCCCCCATTTTCAATTCATCATAACATAGTAAAGACAGAGAGTAAAGACAGAGAGTAAAGACAGAGAGTAGAGAGAGAGTAAAGACAGAGTCGAGAGAGAGTAGAGAGAGTAAAGACAGAGTAGAGAGAGAGTAGAGAAATAGAGTGAGAGAGAGTATTTGTTACTGTTTGATTGTTTTGCTTTGTTTGTCAATAAAGCCCCTTTGAATTGAATTGAGTAGAGAGAGATAGCAGAGTAGAGAGAGAGAGTAGATAGAGTAAAGACATAGTAGAGAGAGAAGAGAGAGAGAGAGGGAGTAGAGAAGGAGAGTGAGAGAATAGAGATTAGAGAGAGTAGATAGAGTATCCAGAGAGAGAGAGAGAGTAGCCAGAGAGAGAGAGAGAGAGTAGAGAGGGAGAGTATAAAGGGAGAGTGGAGGGCGGCTACGTGGCGTAGTGGGCAAGGCACTCGCCACAAATGCGGAGACGCTGGGCTCGCCTGTTCGAGCCCAGCGCTCCACATTTGCTTTCAGTTTAGCTGGTCGTCCACAGTAATACACATTGGCCGTATTACGGGGAGGGAAACTGAAGGGTGGGGATCGGGCGTTGTGGACAGCGACTCCTACAGGTTGGTTGGTGCGCCTGCGCAGTAGAATCAGGAAGTGTCGGGGGCAGCGTGAGCCTCCCAGTGGCGTTACTCCTCGCCACTGAGAGATCGAGCTGCGCAGGTGAAAAGATGCGACTGCTGTTACCTCAAGTACCGGAGGGGACTTGTGCTATGTATGACTTAGTCCACATTGCAGCCGGCTTGTGGGAGGCAAGAAACAGCGTCCGTGACAGGGGAGGGTTGAATTGGATGATATGAAATTGGGATGGGAGAAAATATAGAAAATGGGAGAAAAAGTGGATAAAAAAAAAAAAAAAAAAGAGAGTGGAGAGAGTAGAGAGGGAGAGTATAAAGAGAGAGTGGAGAGAGTAGCCAGAGAGAGAGAGAGAGAGAGAGTAGCCAGAGAGAGTGGAGAGAGAGAGAGTAGAAAGAGAGAGAGAGAGTAGCCAGAGATAGAAAACAGATAGTAAGAGAGGGGGAAAAGAGAAACAGACGCTGGGGGAAAAGAGAGCTGTGCTTAATAATTCAGAGGCAGATATGAAATGTGAACATCAGAGGGAGAGGTGTCGGCGTCACTCTCACGCTCCACTATAACTTCATTCAATCCAGGCCTGCTTTGCACAACTGGGCTTATGTAGGGGCCAGTGTGTGTGTGAGTGTGTAAGTGTGAGTGTGAGTGTGAGTGTGTGAGTGTGAGTGTGTGAGTGTGAGTGTGTGTGTGTGAGTGAGTGTGTGAGTGTGTGAGTGTGTAAGTGGAGCGGAGAGAGGAAAACACGATTATTATCACCATCACCGCCCCTCTCTCTCCCCAATTAATTCTGTATAGCACCAAGGTTAGCTGTCGTGTCAGTGACAACATTCCACGTCACTGTGCAACGCGGGGTGTAACGAATTCAGCCCGCTGAAAGCCGAGGCCCCGGGGTACAATGGTGTACGATACAGAGAGAGAGAGAGAGAGAGAGAGAGAGAGAGAGAGAGAGAGAGAGAGAGAGAGAGAGAGAGAGAGAGGACTAAATGTGGTGTGTCTGTGGGTTTTGTGCAGATAAAAGAGAAATACACATAATACATCTGATCCACTGGTACTGTTGAAGATGGCGGGCGGTCAGGAAGGCAACCAGACTCCCACCAACCATCCATGAGCCTTCGCGGGGGGGGGGGTGTCGCTGTGGGAATCCTTAACCCCTCCCCACTGTAGCCACCCGTGGCTAAGTCATTACATTGATTATTATGGGATTAGATGGTGTCGTGGCGGGCGGCGGCGGGCGACTGCGTGCGCTTTTCGGGGGGCCCCCCTCCTTTCATCTGGAAGCCGGGGGAAGCGTTTAATATCAGCCCCCCCCGTTAAAGTCTTAACACCGGTGTGAACCATCGACCGAGAGAGAGAGAGAGAGAGAGAGAGAGAGAGAGAGAGAGAGAGAGAGAGAGAGGAGAGAGAGGGGCATTATCTGGCTTTATCGCCCTCATTAGAGAAAAGGTGTGGGGGGGGGGGGGGGGGGGGGGTGATAAGGAACAACATCACCAGAAACTCTATTGTTATTCAGAATATGCAGGCGCTGAACGCGGCCCCGTGGGGAGTTCTCAGAGAGCGTTCAACGCGCTGCACTGGAACGGAGGAGGCTTTAACAAACACCCAGGAAACTGTGCTTTCTAAACCTTCCCAAGTCACCGACCAAACCACCGGCTCGCTGAAACATTATACGACGTATGGACATATGGATGGGTGGACCCACCGGAAGAAGCATCGTTTAGGGAAGCTATAAATCGCACCATCAACGGCATCTTGTGACGACATGGCTATAATGGAACGGAACAAGACGGATCGGCGCGTCTCTCCGAGCCGATAACACTCACAGTATGTGAGAGACGATCTCCTGGCCGCCGCTTTGACTGTTACCTTGGCGGAGATCGCTCGAGATTGACGGTTTAGCGTGCCTTGAATGAGCCTCAGAGGCGCCGTTAGTGTATATGGATGTAATACAGAACATAGCCTCTAAAGGAAACACTGACACGCCAATTGATATGTCTATTAAAAGTATATACACTGTGTAGGAGGAACAGAGGAAGAGCAGAGGCGCGGGCTGAAAGACGGGGAGATGGAAAGAGAGAAAGATGGAAAGAATTAGAAAGAAATAAAGTATAAATAAAAGAAAGACAGAAAGAAAGACAGAATGAAAGAAAGACAAACAGAATGAAAGAAAGACAGAAAGAAAGACAGACAGAAAGAAAGACAGACAGAAATAAAGACAGAAAGACAGAAAGAAAGAAAGACAGACAGAAAGAAAGATATGAAAGAAAGAAAGAAAGAAAGAAAGAAAGAAAGAAAGAAAGAAAGAAAGAAAGAAACACAGAAAGAAAGAAAGACAGACAGAAAGAAAGACAGACAGAAAGAAAAACAGAAAGAAAGACAGACAGAAAAACAGAAAGAAAGAAAGACAGAAAGAAAGACAGACAGAAAAACAGAAAGAAAGAAAGAAAGAAAGAAAGAAAGAAAGAAAGAAAGAAAGAAAGAAAGAAAGAAAGAAAGAAAGAAAGAAAGAAAGAAAGAAAGAAAGAAAGAAAGACAGACATATCCACCAGGCCGTGTCTAGCCAGCAGTGGCTGTAATTGAACAGTGAGACAGGCGCGCCCCGACCTAATGAGAATGTTTGGGCTCAGGGACGGTTGAACACCGTTATTGATCCTTTGTGTTTCTGATCCAAGTTGGGAGTTTTCAAAAGGGCCAGGGCCCTCATTTATCAACAATTCTTAGAAAGTGTTCTATTTTCGTACTTAAGCACAGAATTTAGAATGTGTGTACGCACAGAAATATCGGGATTTATCAACCGTGCGTACACAGGTCCTACGCTCCTCCGTGTTGATAAATACCATTTGTTCTTACCGTCAATGCTCGTGCATGATTATCCATATATGGTAATGAAACCCCCCCCATGGGATGTGAAATAATGGACTGACCTGAGCGAACTCTGAGAAACTCCACAAGCGAGATTGTTCACGGACGTGCTGTCGAACCAAGAAGACACAACCCGTGTTATGGGATAAATAAAAGGCTGGCGGACTTGTACACGGTGATGTCAGATATCAACGACTCCCTAAGACCATTGTTGTAATTCTGCCTGGACAGCTCAAAATACTAATAAAGACCGTTCGTTAACCACTGTTTGGCGTTGGTGTGTCATTATAACCATGCTGGAATATGAATGCCTTTATTGTTTATTCGTTTAGTTCGATTGGCTACCGGGTATAATATGATTTGTAGAGGCATCTATTTTGTTGTCGGTATTAGGTAGCCTATATGAATTACATATAATAGCAGCCATAGCCTACATTATGCAACAGTAACTTGCGCATATATAATAGCACATGGCACAGCCCTGCGAACCCTGCACAGTAAACTAACTTGATCATTAATCTAGCTGTTGTATCTTTACGCTTATGAAAACATTAAATAATATGTATAGGCTATAGGCCGTCACTTTGCATTAATAGCCTATATTCTCAAATGGCATTTAATGGCTATCCGACTCCTCGCTATCCTCGCGGACGGACCAGTATACCTTATATCATATCATATTCCTATATGTCTCCAAGGAATCGTGGGGCTCTGGGGAATAAAGGTTGGGAACCCCTGCTATAGCCATTATCCTTTATAATGTTATAGGCTATTTTATTTACAGTTTACTCTATCAGCCTACCCAGCATGTAATACATTCTTTGTTAGAACTCAACTCGTTATTATTTTGCGCATAGATTGCAGAAATACGGGAACGTTTTGATTTATATTTAAAAGGCTTTGACATTGTAAAACTAAATAAGTGGAATTCTGTAAGCAGAATACAAGTCATATCACCCACACGATATATACTCTGTATCCAGAGCATGTATGCTTTTCATTCATTTAAGACACATTTATTGCAAGGGTTTTGTAATACACATACACTCGTTGCAATGCGTTTTTTATTCTTTCTTATACAGTAGGAAGGGGGAAGAACACTATATTGTGCGTGTTCATATGACTTGTATTCTGCTGACACCTTCGAAATTCCACTTATTACGTTTAACAATGGCAAAGCCTTTTAAATATAATCAAAACGTTCCCGTATTTCTGCAATCTATGCGCAAGGTAATAACGAGTTGAGTTACGCGGAGCGCAGTCAGTGCACCCCGTATATTCCGATAACACTATATATAAACCATGCTGCATTCATTCAGAAGGAAAGACCTATTATTCCAAATGCTATTTATAGGGTTTTGACCATAATTACACTACTGTTGCTATTTTACAATTAACTATAATGAATTACGGGGGTCATACAGAACACGTCAGTCAAACTAATGAACGAAAGCTTATTTCCGCGTTGAAACTAATGCATGAAACTGATGAGAGCATATGCCGTCCGTCTGCAGTATCCATATTCTACCGCTGGGCGCCAGGTACGCATGCCCTGAGCTGTGCGTAAATATACGCACAAAGTCAAGTTCACGTTCAAATTGATAAGTCACACACTTTGCTTAGAAATGATCGTACGCACGGGTTACGCACATATCTGTGCGTACGCAACGTTGATAAATGAGGGCCCAGGAATTGCCACATGTTAAGCAACGGAACGGCGGAACGGAACGGCGCCTAATTTTGTTGGGCATCAAATAAAATGGATTCTCCATGATCTATTTTCAAGGCATGTGTGTATACAGTATGTATGTGTGCGTGTGTGCGTGAGTGTGTGTGTGTGTATAGAGGCAGACTTAAGCCCATGTTCTGAGCTAAATCGTACAGTACACGCCTGGCCTCCATTACAGTTCACTGACCCATGTCCCATGGGCGGGCTCTTAAAAAAGGAACTGCAGCCTCTGATAATGCTTTTCACACGCACGCACCACGCACGCACCACGCACGCACACTAGGGATGGGTACCGAATTCGGTTTTTTTTGAGGTACCGAACCGAAACACGTTGGTACTACCGAGTATCGTTTTTTTTTACCCTTTTTCTTTTCATGTCAACGTTCACACGCACAATATATGCTTACCTAGAATTTGACTTGATTCAACAACAAAGCAGTTGGAGCAATGGCAAGCCGAAAACTGTCGAAATTGTAGTTATTTGAAGTTAGGATTTTTTTTTTCACGACTGAAAAAAATAATTTTTTTTACACTAAAGTACCGAAAAAAGGTACCGTTGGGTACCGGTATCGATTCACAGGTACCGGTACCGGTACCGTATCGGTTCAAATGTGAAAGGTACCCATCCCTAACGCACACACACACACACACACACACACACACACACACACACGCACACACACACACACACACACACACACACCCTTTAAAACACTCTTATTATTATTTCACTTCCTACCTCCGCAGGCAGATTTATTAACTGGGGGAAGGACTGGAACGACCCCAAACTCTTAACCCAAATTTGTTGGTGAAATAGAAGGTTGTTGGTGTGGCTTTACATCTCTAGGCACGACAGAATAGTGGATTTGATTTCAAAAGATATCACTTCCATTTTAGATCTTGTACACAAGCTGGTTGTGAGGGGCCTCCAGATGGCTGGTCTCTCTAAGAGAAGGGCCAAGCAGTTATTGTATATGCTGTTATTGCTATTAGGTGTTTTTTTTAGGTTCGATTTTCACCTGCTACTGTTATTTTCATCATACAGTATGTGTTATTATCCTGTTTATGTGCAACAATGTGGCTGCCAATCAGGCACTTTTGTAACTCTTTCTCATATCTGATTGCATTATTACTGTTTATGTCCTTGGGGGTTGGTGGTGGCTTGCATCAGGGTCTTACTATAATGATTCTCAGCTTTGGTAACTGAGGGCTTACACATTCAATGCATAGAACTGAAGCCATGCCATCTCTCTCTCTCTCTCTTAGATGCAGATGCTTTGAAACTGCCTGTCATCCCCCAGGCTTGTGTGGTGGTGTTCAAGAACCGAAGTCCCCCCCTCTCTCTCTCTCTCTCGTCCTCCCCCCCTCTCTCTCACACTATCTCTCTTTCTGCTGCATGCCTCCCAAGGACTGGCAGCGCCTTCATTTCATTTCTCTCTTTCCCTACTATAAGCCAGCATGCTCTCACATCGGTCCTCCTCTTAGTTCATCAAATAAAAGCAACTCGTCATGACTCATTTGTGTGTGTGTGTGTGTATAGGGATGCTCTGATCAATTAGCCACCAATTGTTATCGACCGATATTCATTCTAAAGTGTCTGATGAAGACGTAAGACATTAGTCTAGTTCATGCACTGGAAATAGTTAGAATAGAAATTTTTTTCCCCCGCGCGGTCCACCTGTATATAGGGATTTATCATTGGGAAAATTTATTTTCGGCTATTGTAATATTTCTGCCTCATGAACATTGGCAAGCTTTCCATTTGCACAAAATGAGTTCCCTTCTATCACTAACATTATTGTTTAAGCATTTTTGGTTGAAATAAAATTATACGTAATTATTTTACGATTAATTGCGAATAGTTTAATGTTGAGCTATAGATTGAGGATGAATACACACAGAAAGGTACACCATGCAATATTCATGCTTTATTTGTTTTAAAACGAGACGATTTAGAAATGTGTCCATTGGAAACACATTGCAATTTCAAGCGGGGTGGACCGGCTGGAAACAACAATGACGTAACCACTACACCTCCCTATAAAGGCCTGAACTGTCCGCGTGCTCTGGTGAATCTCTCCTTGTTTCACTGTTAATAGTTTCATCGGTTCCCTCTATGAAGGCCGATCAGAAGAGCAGATCAGATGACGCAAACGATGTGAGACGATTTCTCTAAAGGCTGGCTGTCACTCTGGCTAGGCACCAGCCGGGGCTAATACAACAAGCTTGAATCAACAGTTAACAACTTGTTGCTGGTTTGGCCGGTGCGCTCTGAAGGTTGACTGTGACCACCTTCATTTGGGATGGATCGTGTCATGTCTTTCCACTAAGCCATCTTTCAGTTTTACTGATGTGTAGCTGAAGCGCTGACGCTCTGACAACACTATGTTACCAGCCAAACGTTAGCAAGATGCTTATTTACTTGAGTGAACAGCATCACAGCCCAGCCTGCAGTCAACCTGTCACTCAAGTTTCACTTGTAAATATTATGATATCTGCCCCCCCAGCAGTTTGTCAGCTCTAAGGACAATCTGATTATATCCATAAAAACGATGTTATTTACATTTTAAATAGTACAAACTCTATTTGATATAGTTTGAAACTAGTAAAATGGTATATAAATACCAGCCCTGTGATGTGTGTGTGTGACAGGTGAGTGACAGGTGTGAGTGAGACACCCAAAATACACCATCTGTGGTGCCGTCAAAGACTGTGTGTGTGTGTGTGTGTGTGTGTGTGTGTGTGTGTGTGTGTGTGTGTGTGTGTGTGTGTGTGTGCGTGCGTGCGTGCGTGCGTGTGTGTGTGTGTATTTGGGACTGCAGCGTGTGTTCTTAAGAAGCCACAGGGACCTCTTGTACTGTCGGCTCCAGACCTACTGGAGAAGAATTCCTGATTAGAGAGAATACCCCCCCCCCCCCCCACCTCCTCCACGCCCCCCTCCCCTTTTCCTCCCACGCCCCCCCCCCCCCCCCCTCTCTTCCTCCACGCCCCACGCCCCCTCTCTTCCTCACGCGCCGCCGCAGTGTGTGTCCTCCATACACACACACAGACACACACACACACACACATACATATACATACATACACACACACTTACGTACGTACACACACACACAAACATGCACATCCAAATACACATTTCCAATGCTTGCACACGCACGCACCACAGTTCAAACACACACACACACACACGTCTCTATTCCTGTGCAGGACTGCAGGTATAAAGGACGTAACGTTGCTGTTTTAATTAGTGTGGTATTTCAGCTGTGTGGCCCTGGTTAAGGCCTTGGGGGGATTAAGCAGTGTGTGTGTCTGTGTGTGTGTCTATGTGTGTGTGTGTGTGTGTGTGTGTGTGTGTGTGTGTGTGTGTGTGTCTGTGTGTGTGTCAGCTCACATAGACTGGCAGTGCCGACAGAGAAGAGACGTCCTCCCCAAGGTCCTACAAGATGCTGTCGTCCTACATTGTTCTGTGACGTTGGGTTATGTTGTTGTATTATATTGTCCATTATGTAAAACGATACAGTTGACATTGAATTCCCTGTGTTTAATCTCGTGAAATGTATCTGAATGTATTATGTGCCGCATTGTCCACTGTGTCTAACGTTGGTGTGACATGGTACCACGTGCCTTGTATCTCACACTGAGACAAAGCGACGCTGTTCCAATACCCGTCTAGTTTTCAAGTTCAAGTTTGTTTTTATTGTCACATACTGTATAAACGAACGTACATGTACTTCACAGTGAAATGCTTGGTTCTGTATGAGCCCCTGAGCATGTGCTTCATACAGTAAAAAAAGTAGAGGAGGAATAACACTATACAATATACAATACAATGTACAAGCTAAAGTACAACCTAAGTACAATCTAAGTACAGTGAAAGACAATGAGGTACAAATGCAAACTTAATGAGGTACAAAACCTTTAAACGGGACATGTCTTGCTATTCCTTTCACTATTTGGGCAACTTTACACAATTCCTGTGAGTCTATGGAACACATCTGTAAAGTAAAAAAAAAAAAGATTAATTGTTTTGTATTTCTAATCAAGTATTCAAAAGCAGCATTTTTCCACTTCAAGATTCCAAGCTGTTTTGGCCTGGCTCCGCCCATAAGCGCTTTGAGTGACAGTCACCCACACAGCGTGATACATACGAGAGAGCGAGAGAGAGAGAACGAGCGAGAGAGAGAGCGAGCGAGAGAGAGAGAGAGAGAGAGAGAGAGAGAGAGAGGGAGAGAGAGAGAGGGAGATAGAGAGAGAGAGACAGACAGAGAGAAGGAGAGAGAGAGGAGAGAGAGAGGAGAGATGTCACGAAAACACATACACACAGTTTGGTTTGTGTGTAAATGCTCCGAGATGAGGGAGAGAGAGAGGAGAGATGCGTCCCGAAAATACACACGCAGTCGAGTTTGTGTGTAAATGCTCCCGTTGCTCCGTATCCCTCTCTCCCTCTCTTTGTCGGCACCCGCGCAACCCGTTTGAGGAAGTAATTCCACTCGCTCTGTTGTTGAGCGAATTGTTGATTGTGGGCGGTGAATACAACCAGTGCCTTATTCACGTCAGTCAAATCAGAACGGCTTAGTTGAGTGAGGAGGATCTCGTGAACTCGAGACTAGACTGATGAGTCAAAATGAGGATTAGCGACACAGACCCCCATTGCTAGGAAACAATGCTAAACACTGGAAAAAGCCATTTATAAGACACTGGACCTTTAAGGCAAGGTGCAAATGCAAATGAGGAATGAATGTAGTGCAAATCTTTAATAAATCTACCCGATTGTCCGACCAAAGCGCCATTAGCGGCGGTACATCAGGCAAAGTGAGGGGGAGATATTCAAATCCCACCTCCTCAGTATTACTCGTGTGGAACTAACTTGGACAGAGTCCGCGCGGCGCGCGGAGGGCTGTGCGGAGAGAGAGGCCCGTCGAGACCCGGCGCTCCGCCCGTGTTTATAAATGTGCTCCGGTAACTCTGTAACATGGCAGTGTCGGAGGACGACTCCGGCGAGAGCCTCTCCCTCTCTCTGTGTGCCCTCATGCATATGCAAATTGGAATCTTCCCCGTCAGGTCCCCGTGTCCAATACCAAATCGGTCCCCGTGCATGTCCCCGGGCAAGTGACGTCTCGCGGTAGCCAATCGACGAGGAGGATAATTATGTCGCACTGTGCCACACAACTTCTGTGCCCCCCCCCCCATGTCTCTCTAGCATTAAAAACATTAATTTAGCACATTAGAATAGGTGTGTGGAACGGCAGAGGAAAGGGTTACATTAACATCCAGTTAGAGGCGCTCCCTCAGGCTGTGTCTGCCTGCCACCCAACACTTATCACTGCCTGGGAAGAGAAAGGTCACCAGCGCTTTTGTTCTTTTAGAACGGAGAAACCGTTTCTCACCACGATGGACGAGCAGCAGCACACACCCCGGATAAAACAACAAAGACACAGCAGAGAGAGAGAGAGAGAGAGAGAGAGAGAGAGAGAGAGAGAGAGAGAGAGAGAGAGAGAGAGAGAGAGAGAGAGAGAGAGAGAGATAACAAGAGAGAGAGGTATGGAGAGAGGTAGAGAGAGGGTAGAGAGAGAAAGAGAGGTAGATGGTAGGGAGAGATGGGGGTATAGAGTGAGAGAGAACAAGAGAGAGAGGTAGAGAGCGAGAGAGAGAAAGAGAGAGAGAACAAGAGAGAGAGAGGTAGAGAGAGGGTAGAGAGAGAAAGAGAGAGAGATGTAGAGAGCAAGAGAGAGAGGGGGTAGAGAGAGATAGAGAGAGAGAGAACTAGAGGCATCTAATGTGGAAAAGGAATGTGGAAAACAAACTGGATTTGTAATGTATAAATATGTTTATAACCTTAATAAAACCTTTTTTTCCCCTTGTTTTTTTGTGGGGGGAAGGTATGAATATTTGCGGCCTTTAGGCTTTTCTTGAATCAAGTGTAATGGCTATAAATAATAAATTTTAAAAAAGTGCAGCTCACCGTTCTGTGTGTGTGTGTGTGTGTGTGGGCGGGGGGTGGGAGGGGTAACAAGTAGACATCCCTATATTTTTTAGGTCCTGAGCCAATTTTTTTTTTAATAAAAGATGGCACCCACTATCATGAGCAATGAGAAGATGGTACCATCTATCATACAAGGGGCGCTCAACAGAGAGAGAGAGAGAGAGAGAGAGAGAGAGAGAGAGAGAGGAGAGAGAGAGAGAGAGAGAGAGAGAGAGAGAGAGAGAGAGAGAGCAAGTAACAAGAGGGGGAGATTAGAGAGGGGGGTGAGAGACAGCAAGCAAGAGGGGGAGATATATATACACAGTATAGAGAGAGAGAGAGAGAGAGAGAGAGAGAGAGAGAGAGAGAGAGAGAGAGCGAGAGAGAGAGAGAGAGAGAGTGAAACAGTGGAATGGGCCCTCACCATGTGGCAGCCCCCCCCCCCCCCCCCATAGTCTCCATGCCTGCCTGGAGTCCTTGTCCCTGCACACCCACGTCCACCTGCATTCCTTAACGCGCCGCTTCCACCGACAGCTAGAGGCGGTCGAGCGCCGCACTCCCCGGTCGGCGTCAATCGGGCTCCCGTAGCGTTTTCCCGCTAATGAACTTGATTAGCAGAAAACAGCAGAAGCGGGTCTGGGGCTCGGGTTCAATAGGTACTCAAGCTTAGGATTGTTTAGGCGACTAATCACCGCGGTCGGCGCTCCGAGATGCTAATCAAATAAACATGCAAATGAGTCAATACTCGCCAGAGAGACGTGTCACCTTAGGCAACCGTTTCTTTTGTTTCTTTTTCATTGGGATTCTCTCTCTCTCTTGTACTTTTTCTCTCTCTCTCTCTCTCTCTCTCTCTCTCTCTCTCTCTCTCTCTCTCTCTCTCTCTCTCTCCTTTTATTCTGTGGAGTGCTCTTTGTCAATGACAATACACTGGACTGATTTTGTGTTGGTATCCTGAGGGGACAGG
>NC_140181.1:44238562-44252289 GCF_963971535.1 Notolepis coatsorum | reverse complement strand
GGGAGACAATTTAGATGAGCCAGCAGGCAATCTGGATAAAAACTCATTGCTTGTGGCGTCAAGTGAGCAGCAGAATTGTTTGGACTTCCGCTCAGGGATTTCCAAAATAAAAGTCTTCAAGTCAACTCTTTTCAAATACAACCTTTTATACTGATTTAAGGCTTCCAGGAATAAGTAATCCAGCCTTACTCAGCATTGAGGAGGCCAGTAAACGTGACCATCTTCAAAGCTCTATGAAATATACAAATCTCATACATGCCACTGAAACTCATTAGATATCTACAGCAAATGGCCTGAATTTGCATAGAAAACCACATTTTAATGCATAACTGCGTCTGGCTTTCTGCTGTTGGCTCGCAAACGCTGCCGATCCAACCACAAAGTTTAATCATGAAGCACCCGGTTGTAAAGTACAGCAACACTACCAAGCATGAAGGGAGAGATCTGTCCTGCGATGGAATAGTACCAGTGGTGAGAGTTAATCTGGAGTATCACACTGCACTGAGAGAGAGAGAGAGAGAGAGAGAGAGAGAGAGAGAGAGAGAGAGAGAGAGAGAGAGAGAGAGAGAGAGAGAGAGAGAGGGGGGGGTACAGTGAGATAGAGGGAGAGAGGGATAGGAGAGAGAAAAAGAGGGGGAGAGAGTGAGAGTGAAAGAGAATCTTTTATCACACAGCTAGAAGAAAGAGAGAAATAGAGAGACAGAGTGGGAGAGAGAGACTAAGAGGGAGAGAGAGAGAGTGAGGGAGGAGAAAGTGAGAGAGCCCTCTATCACACAGCTAGGAGAGGGGGTTTGAAAAAGAGAGGGATGGAATGGATGGATGGAGATGAAGAAGTGAGAAAAAGATGATCACAAGTGATCCAAGGACAGAAGGACAGAGGGAGGGCCAAAGGATTAACAGTGCTCCATCTAGGGCGGCTAGGTGGTGTAGTGGGCAAGGCGCTCGCCATCAACGCTGGAGACGCTGGGTTCGAATCCAGCTCTCGGCGTTGCTATCAGCTTGGCTGGTCGTTCATACTAACACAATTGGCAGTGTTAGGGGTGGGAAAGCTGATGGGTGGGTCCTGGGCGTTGTGGACAGCGACCCCTACAGTTCGGTCGGGGCAAGGGTAGGATCTGGAGGGAGGTAGTGCGACCTTCCACACGTTACACTCTCCCGGTGAGAATCTGTGCTGCCAGGCTGGCTGCACATGCGTCGGAGGAAAGCATGTGACAGTCTCCGGCCTCCCGGACCAACAGTGCGCGACAACCAGGAAGGGGGTTGGGAATTGGCATAACGACTAACAGTGGGATGGGAGAAAAATCGGAAAAAAGGAGGGGGGGAAAGGTAATAAAAAAAATAAAAACAAATAAAACAGTGCTCCATCTAGACTTCCTCCAACATGCGCTCCTTACACACTAGACCACCGCAACACTCTCTCTCTGAACACTCTCTCTCTGTACTGTGTACCAGTAGCTGGGAGATGATTCTCCATCGTTTGATGTCACTCTTCAAAGAGCTCCGTTTGACTGCAGCTGTCGCTGTCTTTTACATGCTTTGGTGTTCCCCCTCGAGAATGGAAAATCTGCCTCAAACACCCCCGCTCCCCCCTCGTACGAGCCTTCTACACACAGGAGGGCTCCCAGCCATGCTTGGAGCAGTATGGGTGTTGTGTTGTGTATGTGTGTATGTGTTGTGTGTTTAAGTGTGTGTCGACGACACCCTTGCAATGTACCGGCGTTTGCGAGCCAAGCGTTTGTTCCAGTAGACGTGTTTTGAAGTGAAAAACATCAAGCGGGCGTTGGGACCGCGTCCAAAGGGCGGCGCCGGGTGAACGTTGGACCGTGAGCGATGGGGTTTAGTTCTCAAACGCTCTCCGTATATAGAGGACAAGACAAAACAAGAACACAAAACACCAACGCCCAAGGTCTTAACGTACCAAATCACCTACATATCGTTCCACAAAAACGGCGCTTTCAACTTTAATGCCAGAGCTGTCATTTACGAACGCTTGGGACTCGGCAGATCCGTCCCGTTGGGAGGAACCTCTGAAGCCCAGCGGGGGGCAGCGCTGCTTGTTTGGGGACGGACAGGGCTGATTTATCCTCAGTTGACTCGATGGGATAAAAAAAATACAAGGACAAGAGAGAGATTTTCCCGCCTAAGCGACTCAGCTCTACACGTCATCTCACATCTGATGTTGCATTTAACCCCTTAAGCTTACCCCCCATTTAGCAGAAAACTAAAGTGATTTGCATACATTTTTTTGCAAAGCTTTACTTTATACTTTATACTTATAGCACATGCATGAGTCTGGTCTCTTTTGAAAGGTAACATTCTGAAGTTGCTAACACAATAAAGAAAAAAAATCACTTTGAGTGCTAATGTATTAGAGAAACAGACGTTTGAACCCGCTGAAATAAAATATTTTCTCCTTAATTTTGTGTTGACGTGTTGCAAGATGCCTGTTTTTGGGTTCCAGATGAGAGGTAAGAGCTGGAAAACATAACGGTTCCATAGCCTGAAGTGTTACTGTAGTCATACAGTCCAAATTTCATAAAAATCCCACGGAAAATGAGTTTTTTTGTAATGTGTGTACCACAATAATTCAGCGTGATTATCCAAAATGGCCGTCGACTTTATTCATTCAGACGCGCGAGTCAGGACAAAGGACTTCTTCATCACCTTCCCCCACTCTCACCCGCCCGTCTGGGATTGCTTTCGGAGCAGACGGTGACCACAGCGGTGGTCAATCATTTTCGCCATCAGCTGTGATTGGTCAGTTCGGGACCGTATACAGTCGGATGTGGTCACTTGGCGGAGCGGCCTGTCAAATGACGCTCGCCGTATATATCGTCTTGTAACTCGAGACCCAAAGCACACAATAGGTTGAGTGTGGTGGCGATCGGAAGGCGGCAAATTCAACTTTCGAACGTGTATTGGATGATCGGCAAAAAATGCTCCCCATTGAGTGTTGTGGCCGGATCTGGCTTGGCTTAGTCTGACTCGAGGGATATAGACTGTGGGTATAAGCATTGGCCATTGGCCGACTATTTCAGTCGGAATTCTTCTCCCCTTCCCGTTATCTGCGACACTATTATGCAAGGCGCCGTCGCTGCATCCTGGGCTTATAGACGGTGGGCCGAAGGTTGCTAGAGGCTTCCGTTAATGAAATGATTGATCTGGTTTTAGAGAGTATATGTTATTGTAATATGAACTACATAATATACTATAATAACACATTTCCGTTTGTTGGCAACGGTTTTTGGGTCATATCTTTATGAAAATGAAAGTGTTGATAAGATAAAAACTACCTACATTTGTGAAAAGGGGCGTTGCTGCGGAACCAATCAAAGCGTTACAACGTCAGGTGACTTGATTTCTCCCAATGACATTCCTCAAGCTCCGGAAACTAGGAAGTAAATTTGCGACTTTACAGCATTATTCAAACGTGATAGGAAGTTATGAGTCATCAGCTGTTTATATGCAGTCCGTTTTGACTTCCGATTACACATTGGAAAATGTTGTAGCCAGCTCACAGACTAACGTTACGTTAGCATTTTAACTTTCTCAGATAGCAATCTAACATTACGTTAGTGTAAATCAAACAACTCTAACCCAATACTAATAATAGTAACTTGTTTCACATTCTTGCTGTGTGTTACACTATGGTATAGCGGTCTGTGTTGTTGCCTGTGATGTTGTACTGCTACATCTATATATTTATGACATACCAGATTTGTAAATACAGTACTGTTTGTCACAAGACGGTGTCACAACCGTTACATATGTACAAAATATACTGTCTCATAAATATACTCTTCCAATATATAAATATACATATAAATATATTGTTTTAGATGCTGTTGTCACTATGAATTACAAATGGGGGGCCCTGATGTAAACAAGACAAACGTCTTTCTCTGGTCTGCATCCCCTTAACAATAGTTTGATATTGGATGGTCCCTGTGCTGTTGTTTACTGTCTATCTGTATGTCATGTATGTAATATGTTATGATGAATTGAAAATGGGGGACCCTGATGTAAACAAGATGAAAGTCTTTCTCTGGTCTGCATCCCATTAACAATTGTGGGTATTGAGCTGTACTGTACTGTACCCATTCTGCAATCTGTTAATATGATGAATAACGTTATCTATTGTAGTAACAATGTTCCAAAATGTATTGATTGTTTTTCTGTTTCCCCAGATGCTCAACCCTGGACCACAGGACAGATATATTCTAGGCCTAATTAACCCTAGCCTGAGGGTTCTATAGTAATCAATCATGCAAGCTCAAAGATTGAGCTCTTGAGGTGACTGGCCCTGCTCTATATCAAGAACCATTATCAGAGTGGCAACTGCAGGACCTGTATTTCCCAAAACAATGAATATCATGATTGAATGAGAGGCCATGGTAAACAGCACAGTGAATAAACAATGTGCAGTCCCCTTATATATATATATATATATATATATATATATATATATATATATATATATATATATATATATATATATATATATATATATATATATATTGTTCTGGATAGAAGTGGGGCCAGGCTAATCTGCAAGAGCTCAACTTTTGAACAAGGATGGTCATCCTCTCACATAAGCTGTCCGGGGACGACTCACACAGCACCGGGTCCCCCCAGGGCTGTGTTCTAAGCCCCCTGCTGTACTCACTCTACACACACGACTGTGTGGCCAAGTTCAGCTCCAACTCCATTGTGAAGTTCGCCGACGACACGGTGGTGGTGGGGCTGATCTCGGACAACGACGAGAAGGCCTACCGGGAGGAGGTTGAGGTACTGGAACGTTGGTGCCAGGACAACAGCCTGCTCCTGAACATTGGTAAAACCAAGGAGCTGATCGTGGATTATAGGAGAGGACAGCGGGAGACACACACACCACTGAGGATTAACGGGGCTACCGTGGACAGGGTGAGCAGCTTCAAGTACCTGGGGGTCCACATCTCAGAGGACCTGACATGGTCAACACACATAGGCACAGTAGTAAAGAAAGCGAAGCAGCGCCTCTACCACCTGAGACAGTTAAGGAAGTTCAGAGTATCGGGGAAGATACTCCAGTCCTTCTACTCAGGAGCTGTAGAGAGCATCTTGACCGGAAACATCACTGCCTGGTATGGGAACAGCACGGCACAGGACAAGAAGGCCCTACAGAGTGTGGTGCGCTCAGCCGAGCGTACCACGGGTATTGCGCTACCTCCCCTGCAGGCTCTATACAACAAGAGGTGCAAATCCAGAGCCTGCAGGATAATGAAAGACCCCCACCACCCCAATAACAGCCTGTTCCAGCTGCTGAGGTCAGGCAGACGCCTGCGAATTCTAGAGACTAAGACGGAGAGGCTTAGGCTAAGCTTCTTCCCCCAGGCCATCAGAGCCTTGAACAATGAACATTGAGAGACACAGAAACTGAACTATCCACACACAAGTACATACACGACACGCACGCTGAGCACGCTCACACACTAGCAGCCACTTTAACACTCATGCCGCACACACGCACACTTATGGCCAGAGGAAAGGCCACTTAAAGTAGTATAACTTCAGGAACAGTGTATTGCACTACTAAAGCTAACTAGCATGTCCTATATGCTCTGTAAATACTAATGTACAGATACCGAGATGGCACACCATGTACCTGTTTATTGCACTGGTTTATTGGATTCTATTAATATGTTGTACCACTGTATTTTTATTGGATTCTATTATATGTTGTACCACTGTATTGCACATCGTCGCGGGCAAGACCAGCCGCATTTCATTGTATACCTGTATACCGTGACAATTAAAACTCTTGAATCTTGAATCTTGAATCTTGAATCACTCTACTCTCTGGGCCCTGGACTGGACACCCCTCCACTGTACTAGTTACACATTACACACATACAAATGACAATAACACTATGTAACAACCATCAAATGCACTCACAGCACACACATCCACACGCACACACTCACTTTAAACAAACAACTGACTGCAGCACCCACTTTAGAACACCTAAACACACTTTATATTTATTGGCAAAGAATTTGCACTACAACCCATACCTCATTACACCTTACTGTAAATTGTACCTCATCCCATTTCTGCATTGTACTGTATAGTATATTGTATTGTAACTCAGTTACTTTTCTACTCTGCATTGTACATTGTATGTATATATTGAACACTTGTCTATGTACTTGACTTCTATTTTATACTTATCTATTTTTATCTAGCACAATCTCTGGAGCAAAACAGAAAGAAGCATTTTATATAAAAGTATTCTGTACTTCTGTATGACAACTAGGGCTGCAACTAATGACTAATTTGGTAGTCGACTAATCTGCCGATTATTTTTTCGATTAGTCGACTAATCGAAAACCAATGTAAACAACAAACAAAAAAAAAAAGGATTTTTTTTTTTTTAAATTACCTATCTTTGTGAAAGTGGCTTCTCAGCTCTGGTCCAGCTGAAGACAGAGCAGAGGAACAGATTGGACATTGAGCATGACCTCAGAGTTGCTTGTCTACCATCACCCCAGACTTTGAGACTCTTGTCAGGACCAAACAACAACATCATAACATGATGATCCCATAGCAAATTAAAATAATGACTCATGAAACATTTGAATTTGGATCTTTAAGCCACTTTAAATGAAAATGTATTTGAAGAACAATACAGCAATCACTCATAACAAGATAAATAAATTAAATAATACAAATTAAAGTGGAAGTGTACTTTAAATAACTTTTGTTTGCTGTGTGTGAGAGGAGTGTGTGTACTGTGTAATTTGTGTGTGTCTTACTCTGATCGCTGTGTGAGTGAGAGGTGTGTACTGTGTAATTTGTGTATGTGTGTGTGTCTTACTCTGATCGCTGTGTGTGAGTGAGAGGAGTGTGAATGTGTGTGTGTCTTACTCTGATCGCTGTGTGTGAGAGAGAGGAGTGTGAATGTGTGTGTGTCTAGTCTGATCATCATCTCCTGCAGGGGAACAATGTTTTCAATGTCCAAAATTTGCTATGGGATCATCATGTTATGATGTTGTCTGGAACCCTGAGAAGCCACTCTCACAAAGATAGGTAGTGCACAAAAAAAAAAAAAAAAAATTAAAAAAAATTAATTTTCTTTTCTTTTTTTTTATAATGACTAATCGACGCAACAATTTCTCGTCAACGATTTTTTATAATCGACGTCGTCGATTATGTCGACTAATCGTTGCAGCCCCAATGACAACTAATAAAGAAACTTGAACATCAAAAAATCAACATTCTGTTCTCTATGCCAGGCTAGATCTGACCTTGACTCATGTTACAGGATTAATACACACTTTATACACAAATTGCATATAGCATTCTCTTTGGTAGCATTCATTCTGTGTTTATTGTGTCACACTGGGGAATAATATTAATATTATTATGTCCTATTGGGGACATAATTTTAAATTCTGAGCAATTCAATCGTTTTTTTTATAGAGAGGACGTCTGACATTGATTGAAAACGGTTAACAGATTGCAGAATGGGTACAATACAGTACAGCTCAATACACACAATTGTTAAGGGGATGCAGACCAGAGAAAGACTTTCGTGAGAGACCAACAAAGTGAGGTATGTAATACATTTCGAATCAAATTGTGGTCGGTTAGATCTAACGTTAATATCACGTTATCCATCTAATGGATAGCAAGCTCACCTGACGTCGGTATGGCTTATACAGTGCGAAATACAATCTTATAGTAAGAAACAAAACACAAGTTGAACATAGTTTTGAACGTTTTATTACAATAGTATTTAGGTCGGACCGTCAGATAGATCTAACGTTAATATCACGTTAACCATCTAAAGCTCATCTGTGACGTCGGTATGGTTAATACAGTGTGAAATACAATCTTATATAGTAACAAAACAATACACAAATTGAACATAGTTTTGAACGTTTTATTACAATAGTATTTACTGTCTCATGTTGCAATGTATAATCCAGCTAGCGTTCCAGTCAGATCCATTCTCCGTTGTTCTTGTTGACAATTTTGGGGTCCCGAAATCCCGTTTCTGTATCCTGATTGGTTTATCAGCTAGAGGTGTCCAAAGATATGCATGAGCAAACATTTAATTTAAATGTAAGATTACGAACACCGATGACCACCAGACGGCTGGCCAACAAACGTATTTTGACTCAACATAATAACTAGATATCACACACAAAGAATTGTGTAGTCTCCCAACATGGATCAATCAAGTTCACTTTAGACACTCTCGGCCTGCCATCTATTAGTGCCGCCCAGGATGATTGTGATTGGTTTAAGGAAATACAAACCAGCCAGAAAGTTCCCCTACACCGGAATGATAATAGGTTCAGCCAGACCTCTCTCCGGTGCTGGAACAGTGCTAACATAGTGTGGAGAGAGAGGTATGGCTATGAGAAACTAGGCTTGTTTTTTTATGGTTAAAAGGTATGCAATGGCCTTTTTCACCACTAGTTGCTGAACGTGGCGCTATAGAGCACAGTAGTTAAATCCCAATGTAACTCAATAGGTCTATTATAAAAGTGTAAATACTAGGGCTGGGACTTTATCGCGTTAATTTCGATTAATTAACTACAGAAAAGATTTTATGTACAAATAAATTACGCATTTGATTGTCACGCGTTATATATATATTATTCCTAAAATTGCTGCACTTTGTAAAAGATGTCATTGATCTGTTGGTCTGTGTAGTAGCTAATAAACAAGATTGTGCTGCTTAAATGTATGTATAATGTATATTCATTGAATCACTTGTATACCAAAAATCCATTTGAATTGAAAATGTTTGCTTTTCACATCAAATATTGATATGCGTTTAAAATGCGATTAATTTTGATTAATTAACTATAAAATCTCGAATTAATTCGATTACATTGTTTTATCGAGTCCCACCACTAGTTAAAACATTAGAAAATGTGTTCTTGGGTATCAAAATACATTTGAAAGTTTAGGTGTTGCACATACTGTAAAAAAATTTAAGAATAAAAAAGAGTTTTATCTCCTAACCCAGGTTGTAGTTTGATGGATGGATTGCATCAATAAAAAGGTGCATGCTGTAACTTTCCAGGGAATCACCGCCTACAGTTTGTACTCTATTTTGCCTCCAGCACTGTTGCAAGCTACTGTATGGTCCGTTGGATAAATGAGGCATGAAAATGGGTATTGTCCGTCATAAATATTTCATTATGAGAGTTTTAGTATAGAAACGATGATTCACATCGTTGTAACAAGCCGGCTTAATTTACTGTACATGATCATGATCAGAGAAAGAGAGAGGTACTATCATCAAACCACGTTCTCTGTGTCCGACTTTAAACATAATAAAAAAAAAACGTTGAGAATTAAATGCTTACCAAGTCTAATTGGTATAATATACTGTATGTGTATGTACGGGAGATGGGTGAGGTGGGTACAGAACCGCCTACTGTGTGGTAATTGAAGACATCTTTAATAAACAGAAAAGAGAATCCTAATTGGACGGTTGTGATGTCATCAGCACTGACGTCATCGGGAGGCGGCCCGGTCAGAAGAGCTGTGTCATCTTCACGTCTGCTGCTCTTTAACACGTAGTAGACGACCTGCTTCCTCAGCCGTGAGGCTCCTCTCGTTACCTCTCCATTAAGCAGCAGGCGGCGACGGGGGCCGGGCCAGAATGGGCAGTGATGTGCGGCGAGGCGCTGACTAATCATCTTTGGCCTTCGCCATCAAGCCTACAGTAATGATTCACGGTCGAGCGAGAGCCATATTGCAGAGGTGCCGAGGCGCCGCTCGTTACGTGTCGTTTTTTTTTATTTGGGGGCCGTGATGCACGCAAGCATACTTATGTGTGTAGGATGCCGCTAACATTTAGGCGAAAAACACACAGACACTCAAAGACACACAAACACACACATAGAGACAGATAGAGGCACAGACGCAGACTCAGACACACACATAGGCACACAAACAAACAAACACACACACACACACACACACACACACACACACACACACACACACACACACACACACATTTTAATACTTTATTTGGTTCCGCAAATTATATTACATAAACAGGGAATCAAATGTATCGGGGCCAAGCAGCACTGAACACTTAAGGGTACACATAGCATAGGGCTGGGCGATATGGCCTAAATATGATATCACGATATTTTCTGACCTTTCGGCGATACACGATACGCATCACAATGTTTTTCTTTTTTTCCCCAAACAATTCATTATGAGGCTTACCAAGACAGTATTTGAGTTTGCAAGCTAACATTAAAGACAAAATAAAATACCCATGCATTTAGCATTTTTATATTATATATTAGATTTAGATTATTGGATTATTAGATTATATATTGCATATATTTAGCAATGAGATATTATATGATTTAGATATGAAATATGATAAATTGAAAATGGGGGACCCTGATGTAAACAAGACGAAAGTCTTTCTCTGGTCTGCATCCTCCAGTCCACTGTTGACTGTTGTTGTATTGAGCTGTACTGTATTGTACCCATGCTGCAATCTGTTAATAACGTTCTCATTCATTCAGTCGGCAAACAGAATCATTTTGATTGACAGTCGCGTCTGCCAATTACGTCACATCGCTTGCACCCGCCCTGCTGTTCTTAGCACCAATCGGCAAGCGCGTATTAATTTTTTACTTCCGCCATTCGAGAGCTCAATGACAATAACAATGGCAGCGGTAGCTCGCCGCGGCCGACGTTTAGCTTTTAGCTCCGCAGAAGGACTAAACGACTGGAGGCATAATGATTTTACTGCAACGGATGTTATAATAAAAGCCTTTCCATACATCTGTCTGATTGAAAACTTTATTAACAGACCGCAGAATGGGCACAACTGAGTCAGCACGGGCTGAGATATGAACGTCGACTAACGCTTGCTATATCTAGGTCGACCTCGGTCGTTGCTATGTAAATACGCTGATGTTATTGAAAGTGTAACTATATAACGTTAATGCCACAAAACGAATGCCTTTGTTATCATAAGTAGTAACTTTTGATGCAGTAGTGTGTGTGTGGGGCGGCGCTGTTCAAAAGTGTCAACGTGTGGACCAGATTGACGCGACACAAGCCTCTTGGTCAAAACATCACGATATCCACGATACGTTTAAAAAGTGTATCGTTAATGAACTGTACCCGATATTTATATAATATCGTCATATCGCCCAGCCCTAACATAGCACCTCCTTCTCCACGTGGCTAAGCTGCCAATAATAGCTGAGACAGAGCAATATTTGGCAATTTGTTTGGCTTTTCTTTTAGACATTGCAGCAATTCTCAGACCAGTCATGGTGCATTTGTGTACATGGCCAAGACTTCCGAACACAAGTACACTATATCTACACGGTACACCTATACCCAAGGTCAGCCATCACACTGAGCAGTGGTTGGTATTTGATATACTTGTCCCGGAAGGCCTGGTCCATGTACAGATCAAAGGTACAGCCTACTTCTATGACCAGCACCTCTCCGTGGCTGGTGTCAACAAAAACAACGTCCGGTGCATTTGGTATGTTAGCAAAAACATCGTTGGTAAGGCCAAACCACTCTGGTTTCACTCTGGCATGTTTGTACATTGCTGCACTAGATGGTGATATGTTCCGTACCACATCAGACACAATGTCCACAATACGGTCATGACGAGCGATGTGCAGTGTACACACACACACACACACACACACACACACACACACACACACACACACACACACACACACACACACACACACACAGCCTTGACATGTACAATCAATAGGGTGAAATGCAATATAGAATCTAATAATCCTTTCATATTTCTTTCTCTTTCTCTTTCTCTTTCACACACACACACACACACACACACACACACACACACACACACACACACACTCACACACACTCACTCACTCACTCACTCACTCACTCACTCACTCACTCACTCACTCACTCACTCACTCACTCACTCACTCACTCACTCACTCACTCACTCACTCACTCACTCACTCAAAAAGTACTCAAATACACAGAAACACACATAACAAGAAAGGTGTGTTCAGTGGAGAGCAAATCTCCACCAGGCAGCACGCTATATCTTTGTAATTGCTATGATGAATATCTGTCAGACTGTGACTGTATTGTAAGGTGTTTCTCTGGTTCCACGGGTTATGGCACTGGCCTGCTTTGGTTTGCAGCGTGTCTTCCTGCCTGCTGCCAGGAATGCAGGCCAAGGCCACAATGAGACACGAAAAGGTCTCAATCAGGCATTCTAGTGAGTTAACTATACTAGTACATAAATAACGTTTTTCTGATCGAAATCACAGTTAAATGAACAGATCCATGTTCCCTGCAGACTCTTTTGCAATATATTGGTCCTACAAGATACAAGATACTTTAATGCCACACAACGATGGTTGGTGGTAATTGTTTGCGGTGCAGTTTGTTAAAAGCATTGAACCGGAACGTGCAACAGACCGCACAATGCAACGGCAACTCACACAAGTCCAGATGACTGGTGGAGACACTACCAATGCAAATGTGCTCTGAAATATGTTATGGAACATTACTGGGAAACATCAGACCACAGTGGGAGAGAGGATTAAAAGAGGAAACACTGAAAGCATTTGAAAGCCATTGCAGCAGTGGAAATCATGTTCTCTGTTTGAATTGACAACCTGTTGAATTGAACATCTAGTGGGCTGCTAACGTTAAGTCATCAGTCACACTGTAGAGCCCTGAGAGTGATGGCCAGAGCAGCCATCTGGTTACAAACCATGTAAATCTAAGAGACCCGTTGAATGAATAATTCAAACAATACTGAGCTTGACCAAAAAGGGAAACACACATTTTTATTGCTAATCATTTGAATTGTCAAGACTTTCTCTCTACTTGTTAAAATGCTGTTTATGGTCAAAATGGTTAAAGAAATACACATTAGAGAAATATAGAAATGAGTAATGAGGATAAACGAAGTTATGTTATATTGTGTTATGTAGTGTTGTATTGTATTTACTGCTGTCAAGCGACTCAAGTTTTTTCTTTTTGTACTATAGTAAAAGTATATTATATAATGTATTATACTAAATTATGTTATATATATATATTATGGAAGAAATGTAAATGTAAGGGGGTAGGGATCAATAAGCTTAGCTCCCCTCTACTCCTTTTTTGAACATGTCAACTAACTAACTAACTACATTGCTCTTGACTTTTTGTTTATAATTTCTTTTTCATTATGATTGCTCTGTTTGACGGAGCTTGATATTGTGATTTGTTTGGAGGAATGTGGAGAATACATGTTCAAAAATGTACTTTTTCATTCAAAATGCTGCACAATTTCCAACAGTCTTCTCTCCCTCTCAGCTCCCTGCTGCTCCTCCAGCAGCCACAGACCTCAGTCTTCTCTCCCTCTCAGCTCCCTGCTCCGCCAGCAGCCACAGACCTCAGTCTTCTCTCCCTCTCAGCTCCCTGCTGCTCCGCCAGCAGCCACAGACCTCAGTCTCCTCTCCCTCTCAGCTCCCTGCTGCTCCGCCAGCAGCCACAGACCTCAGTCTTCTCTCCTCTCAGCTCCCTGCTGCTCCGCCAGCAGCCACAGACCTCAGTCTTCTCTCCTCTCAGCTCCCTGCTGCTCCGCCAGCAGCCACAGACCTCAGTCTTCTCTCCTCTCAGCTCCCTGCTGCTCCGCCAGCAGCCACAGACCTCAGTCTTCTCTCCTCTCAGCTCCCTG
>NC_140181.1:44208562-44233562 GCF_963971535.1 Notolepis coatsorum | reverse complement strand
ACGCTCCTGAACTCTGTGTGTGTGTGTGTGTGTGTGTGTGTGTGTGTGTGTGTGTGTGTGTGTGTGTGTGTGTGTGTGTGTTAGGGCTGTCCCCGACTAAGGATTTGGATGGTCGACTAGGATTGGCCAAAATTTGCCGTTAGTCGACTATTGGTCGACAAAAAAAATAAATAAAAAAAAAAGTATAATATTTAAAAAAAAATGTAATAAAAAAAAAAAAATTGTTATCATTCCATTTGGGCTGTGGGGGGTGCTTAATGTCTGAAGGAGTCGACTGAAGGCTTCTTGTCCTCTGCAAAAGCATGCAATTGGTCCACTGATGGATACATCTTGATATTTGTCTAGTCTAGTCTGTTCATTAGATGGGTGAAATCCTCTTTCAGTGCCTCTGTGCCTGTTTTCATAGTCTACAGTCTATGGCCTAGTATTACACACATAAATGTAGATAGCTGCTAGCCATGGATTACAAGAGGTGTGCGGCTGTGGCAGAAGCTATCAATCTAGCTGGGGAGTTTAATCTCAGAGGCACAAAAGACACAGCTGCATCGCAGATATTTATAACAGACTTCTTTGGTGACAGGCAACAGCTCACTCTATATAACGACGACAGTCGTTCATCAGGTGACAAAATTACATTACACTCGAAGCGAACTAAAGCCGACACAGTTTATCAAGAACCACTGGGTACCGATCACGATAAAGTCATTGACTAAATCCATAGCTTCACCTGCAAATGCAGGGCAGAAACGAGGCTTCTTCTAGAATCGTGTACCAAGAAACTAGATCCTCAACATATCATAAAGACGTGTTCATAATGTGTAATACATGATAGCAGCCTTAACCCTTTCACTGCCGCACTACCAAACTGTTTCACTGCGACAATACAGAAGGTTAACCCTTTCACTGCCACACGACAGCAGGTTAACCCTTTCACTACCACACTACAGAAGGTTAACTGTCTGTCGTGTGATAGTAAAGGGTTAACCTTATGTAGTGTGGTAGTGAAAGGGTTAACAGAGAAAGAAAACGATGGGTTCATAATGTGTAATAATACATGATAGCAGCCTTAACAGAGAAAGAAAAAGATGGGTTCATATTCATAATGGCACAGCTCTTCTGGAACGGGAGACGAGCAGAAATGACATCAGACAATAGAAAAACACCAACGACTTGAAAGAGATGAAGAGTCCCTCCTAATTAGTGATCTTTATCTATTCTTTAGCTCTCTCTCTCTCTCGCTGTCCTTCTCTCTATCTGTTCATCCAGCTAACATTATCTATGGTGTGTTAATAAGAGAGTACAGCGATATCTATCTACGCTGTGCATGTTATTTTATCACTGAACAGGGTGACGTGCGGACATAGCTACACTATCATTATTATCGTGACCACATGGTAATGTTAGCCTGCCATGTCGCATTACGGACAATCTCTGTGGTAATTGACTTATCATTCTAAGCTGTGCACAAATATGTGATGCTCTGCTCTACCATTTCATTTACAGAATTGGAAATGACCGCCTTGATGCAATTCAAAAACACATGGAGGAGAGAACTGACAACTATGATACAGACCATGGCATGGTGTCGCCAGCAACCCCAACAGAGAGGCTTTAGGTGGCAAGACGCTGCCATCACGTGGCACAAAGGCCTCTGTATGGCGTGACTGTGTGGCATTACACTGAGTCAACGATGCCAACACAGGTTGTTGCTCAGGTTGTTTTTGGTTACAAATATAAACATGAAATATTTGGTTACAAATATAAACATGAAATATTATGTTTGGGGACAACGGATGAAAATTTGCGTTGTGCGAAATCCGGCAATTTTTACACTCCACGGTGTTCATAAATGTTGCATTGTCCCGTCCATTGTCCCGTGTTACTGTGCCAATGAGGCCGACCGTTCACTGAGGACAACCGTTCACTGAAGACAACCGTTCACTGAAGACAACCGTTCACTGAGGACAACCGTTCACTGAAGACAACCGTTCACTGAGGACAACCGTTCACTGAAGACAACCGTTCACTGAAGACAACCGTTCACTGAGGACAACCGTTCACTGAGGACAACCGTTCACTGAGGACAACCGTTCACTGAAGACAACCGTTCACTGAGGACAACCATTCACTGAAGACAACCGTTCACTGAGGACAACCGTTCACTGAGGACAACCGTTCACTGAAGACAACCGTTCACTGAGGACAACCGTTCACTGAGGACAACCGTTCACTGAAGACAACCGTTCACTGAAGACAACCGTTCACTGAGGACAACCGTTCACTGAGGACAACCGTTCACTGAAGACAACCGTTCACTGAGGACAACCGTTCACTGAAGACAACCGTTCACTGAGGACAACCGTTCACTGAGGACAACCGTTCACTGAGGACAACCGTTCACTGAGGACAACCGTTCACTTAGGACACTTTGAAGTGAGGACAACCTTTCATTCAGGAGACTTTGAAGTGAAGAGAGGGAAAAAAAGACATGTTGCTAAGTCTCCATACTGTGTGTGTGTGTGTGTGTGTGTGTGTGTGTGTGTGTGTGTGTGTGTGTGTGTGTGTGTGTGTGTGTGTGTGTGTGTGTGTGTGTGTGTGTGTGTGTGTGTGTGCGTGCGTGCGTATCTTAGTTTTCCAATGCGACCCCGGGACTACACCACTTGTCAAAAGGTACACAATGTGCAAAACCAACTGTCGATAAGAATGATTTTTTATTCAGCTCAAAGCTGCTGGTGCTTCTGAGAGTCTGTGGAAAACCTTTGTTGTGCACAGGCTTGAAGAGTGATGCAGAGCTCTGTTTCTGCTGGGCACGTAAACTCACTCTTAAAGAGTGATGCAGAGCTCTGTTTCTGCTGGGCACGTAAACTCACTCTTAAAAAGTGATGCAGAGCTCTGTTTCTGCTGGGCACGTAAACTCACTCTTAAAAAGTGATGCAGAGCTCTGTTTCTGCTGGGCACGTAAACTCACTCTTAAAAAGTGATGCAGAGCTGAGCCCTGTTTCTTGTACGTGGTTCAACTAAGTCGATCAAGATGTCATTATCCAGCTTCAGTTAACCCGATGTTTGAAGCCGGGATTTTCCTGTTCCACGAAGGTGGATTCAGTCTCGTTAACTCAAGCCAGACTTGCGACTCAGGCTAAATGCGCGCGGCCGCTTTAGGTGAAAAGCCAGCACGTATCGATGGCAGAGATCCTGATTCTCTAACGGCATTGATTGATTAATTGATTTAAGACTTTATTGACAGATTGCAATACGGCTCAATCGCCTCGCCGACAAGTTAAATGCGTTATCTATAGGCTAATTTTAAGTCCCTCATTACCTCAATCAATCAGATTATATTTCTTTAAACTTTCCTGCTGGATTGAATAATCAAATGAGATCTTGCTAGCGAAAATAATTAGTTAACTGTTATACAGAATTACGATACGGCTCTCTTACCCATTGATTGATGTATAGTCAATCTTTAACTTATCTCCAATGTGGTCTAACGGGTTGTTCTTTTGACTTTCACACAGACGACCGGGGTTCGAGACCCTAGTCGTCTCCTTCTTTTTGCAATATAGGAATAATTCAATTTGGTGCACGTTGAGAGCTATATAAAGAATGACATCCTCAATGCATGTAGATTTATAATATTTTAACTTAAAACCAGGCTACTTTGGCGTATAATCATTAATATTATATTCAAAAAAATCATATTGGAAACACCGGGTTTTGAACCCCGGTCGCTGGGTTGGCAGGCTTGAGCACTACCGCTGCACCACTGTGCCAGATGGGATAAATTCATTGTTTATACATTAATGAACGAGAGACCCGTGTTTAGAATATCCTTTGTTTTGAATGAAGTTTATCTCTTTATCCTCATTCATTAATGTGACGTCAACGGCTCATTCAATTTCTCAAATCCGTCAAACAGCGCATCTCATCAGACATCTTAATCCCAGTTACAATTAAAATAACCACATAATGTGTACATCGCACGAGCGAGCGCCACCGTCGCCACGGTATATATAACGTGCATTATTTAGGACAAAGTGAATTTAGTATCAGCATTTTGGGTCTATTTTACATTTCAAAAGACCCCTCTGGAAGAATGGAGCACAAGAACGTAATTCAGAATGGTATAACGCAGATCCTAGGCTGTGGGAATAATTTCAGGAAACGAGCTGTCACTTTCTTTGCGGGGGCGTGGCTCTGCGTGATCCGGCTAACTTGAACTTGAACTCTGCTTTCGACCAGGCTCAAACTTTTGGATCTGTTGTCATGGTGATTTGGAAAATCCACGTACATGGAACCGGAAAGTCCGGCTAACTCAGTTATCCAGTTAAAGTTATCCGGCTAACTCAGTTATCCAGGTACAAGAAACAGGGCCCTGTTTCTGCTGGGCAGGTAAACTCACTCTTAAAAAGTGATGCAGAGCTGTTTCTGCTGGGCAGGTAAACTCACTCTTAAAAAGTGATGCAGAGCTGTTTCTGCTGGGCAGGTAAACTCACTCTTAAAAAGTGATGCAGAGCTCTGTTTCTGCTGGGCAGGTAAACTCACTCTTAAAAAGTGATGCAGAGCTGTTTCTGCTGGGCAGGTAAACTCACTCTTAAAAAGTGATGCAGAGCTCTGTTTCTGCTGGGCAGGTAAACTCACTCTTAAAAAGTGATGCAGAGCTCTGTTTCTGCTGGGCAGGTAAACTCACTCACTCTTAAAAAGTGATGCAGAGCTCTGTTTCTGGTAGGCAGTTAAACTAATTTCTCCGAAGTTGCCTACTGCAGCTTTACAATATAGTGTAGTAATTGTTTTTAGAAACTGGAGATTAACTGAAGGGAAATATAGACAATTGTATCTCCAAGCTGCATTTTCTTGCCTGGTAATTGTTTTCCCTGGAAACATCTGAAATGATGAAGAAAATCACCACATGTGATGCCATTGTGATGTAATACAGCATCTTCCTCTTCCTTTTTATAGACACATTATTAACCCTTTCACTACCACACTACAGAAGGGTAAACCCTTTCACTGCCACTATCACTGGTAGTGAAAGGGTTAACCTTCTGTAGTGTGGTAGTGAAAGGGTTAAGGCACAACGGCATTACGTTTCAGGAACATGAATGCACTTCGCATGGCATCAGTCAGATGTGGTGACTACCGGGGTGGGGGTTATGCGATGTTTAACCCTTTCCCTACCACACTACCAAATGGTTAACCCTTTCAACAATAAAGTAAACAGTGAAGGGGTTAACTTTCTGTAGTGTGGTAGTGAAAGGGTTAAGCAGCAGTTGCAGGGAAGCTACTCAGAAAGCTCCACAAGCTCCACATTTTTTATTCTAAATCGGAACGTTTCTCTCACTGTTTTAGTTTAAAAACAACACTGGTTTCTGTACAAAGGCCAGTATTGTGGCAAAACTGAAATTTCCATCAAGATAATATAATTGATAGTCGCTGCCTTGAATAGGAACCAACCGCACCTCTTCAATATTGTGATGAATGTGGCCCAATAAGTTTGGCATTCAGATAGACCCCCCCCCTCTCTCAGGTAATCCTTCAGTCCTCCTCAACGGTCCCTCAAGGCCACTTTGCATTCTGGGATCAGTAGTTCCATATGCTAATCTCTCTTAACAGCTGCAGGGACTTTGAAGACTCAGAACTCAGGAGTTGCTTTGCCTGAATGCCAATGTTTAATAAGCCATAGCTTGCACAATGTTCGCTCGATTCCTACAAATAACACTTTATTTTGAAGCTCTGCGTCTGTACTTTCACATCAGTTGAAAGAAACTAAAATATTACATTCCTAAATATGCCTCAAGTCCGTGGCTGAGCACATATGCTGTTATATACAGGCGTTGGTGGTCGATGTGTAATATAAGCAAACACATTATTTCTTAATTACACCATATAGAATAGAATGACAACCTTTTATTTATCGACATGTATGATTAAATGGAAACATAGCAAACATGACATTGTTTTGCATATTTTATGCCTTTAAAATAAAAGAAAACCATTCAGTCAAGGATAAAGAGCTGCTACCGCTGGGAAACCAGCGCTGATTCATTTACCGTGACCACTGACCCTGTGAACGGGTGCTGTGTGTCTGTGTACTGTGTGTCTAACTGTGTGTGTGTGTGTGTGTGTGTGTGTGTGTGTGTCTATGTACTGTGTGTGTGTGTGCTAGCACATTCAGCGATCACGTGGAGAGAAATCAGATTGTGTGTGTGTGTGTGTGTGTGTGTGTGTGTGTGTGTGTGTGTGTGTGTGTGTGTGTGTGTGTGTGTGTGTGTGTGTGTGTGTGTGTGTGTGTGTGTGTGTGTGTGTGTGTGTGTGTGTGTGTGTGTGTGTGTGTGTGTGTGTGTGTGTGTGTGTGTGTGCGCGTTACTGCTGATGAGGTCAGCAGCCAGGCAGAAAGACTACACATCATGAAACAAATGGGATAGAAAGATGATATATGAGATAGAGAGATAGAGAGAGAGAGAGAGAGAGAGAGAGAGAGAGAGAGAGAGAGAGAGAGAGAGAGAGAGAGAGAGAGAGAGAGAGAGAGAGAGAGAGAGAGGTTATGGGGAGATGGTTGAGGTAGAAAGATAGAGGAGAGATGACACCTCCCCCTGCCATTTAGGTGAACAAGGTATCATCACCCCCAACCCCATGCGTGCGCCGTGCGCTAGTGAAGACCAATCTCATTTACACCACCAACCCCCTGCGTGCGCTAGTGAAGACCAATCTAATTTCAAGGAGCGAAGATAGGTGGTGTAGTGGAGAGGAGAGAAGATAGGTGGTGTAGTGGAGAGAAGGAGAGTATATAAGATAGGTGGTGTAGTGGAGAGAAGGAGAGTATATAAGATAGGTGGTGTAGTGGAGAGAAGGAGAGTATATAAGATAGGTGGTGTAGTGGAGAGGAGGAGAGTATATAAGATAGGTGGTGTAGTGGAGAGGAGGAGAGTATATAAGATAGGTGGTGTAGTGGAGAGAAGGAGAGTATATAAGATAGGTGGTGTAGTGGAGAGGAGGAGAGTATATAAGATAGGTGGTGTAGTGGAGAGAAGGAGAGTATATAAGATAGGTGGTGTAGTGGAGAGGAGGAGAGTATATAAGATAGGTGGTGTAGTGGAGAGGAGGAGAGTATATAAGATAGGTGGTGTAGTGGAGAGGAGGAGAGTATATAAGATAGGTGGTGTAGTGGAGAGAAGGAGAGTATATAAGATAGGTGGTGTAGTGGAGAGGAGGAGAGTATATAAGATAGGTGGTGTAGTGGAGAGGAGGAGAGTATATAAGATAGGTGGTGTAGTGGAGAGGAGGAGAGACGATAAGATAGGTGGTGTAGTGGAGAGGAGTAGAGAAGATAGGTGGTGTAGTGGAGGAGAGGAGAGTATATAAGATAGGTGGTGTAGTGGAGAGAATATAAGATAGGTGGTGTAGTGGAGAGAATATAAGATAGGTGGTGTAGTGGAGAGGAGGAGAGAAGATAGGTGGTGTAGTGGAGGAGAGGAGAGTATATAAGATAGGTGGTGTAGTGGAGAGGAGAGGAGAGTATATAAGATAGGTGGTGTAGTGGAGAGGAGGACAGAAGATAGGTGGTGGTGGTGTAGAGAGGAGAGGAGAGGAGGAGAGAAGATAGGTGGTGGTGGTGTAGTGGAGAGGAGGACAGAAGATAGGTGGTGGTGGTGTAGAGAGGAGAGGAGAGGAGGATAGAAGATAGGTGGTGGTGGTGTAGAGAGGAGAGGAGGACAGAAGATAGGTGGTGGTGGTGTAGAGAGGAGAGGAGAGGAGGACAGAAGATAGGTGGTGGTGGTGTAGAGAGGAGAGGAGGAGAGAAGATAGGTGGTGGTGGTGTAGAGAGGAGAGGAGAGGAGGACAGAAGATAGGTGGTGGTGGTGTAGAGAGGAGAGGAGGAGAGAAGATAGGTGGTGGTGGTGTAGAGGAGAGGAGGACAGAAGATAGGTGGTGGTGGTGGTGTAGAGAGGAGAGGAGGACAGAAGATAGGTGGTGGTGGTGTAGAGAGGAGAGGAGAGGAGGAGAGAAGATAGGTGGTGGTGGTGTAGAGAGGAGAGGAGAGGAGGACAGAAGATAGGTGGTGGTGGTGTAGAGAGGAGAGGAGGAGAGAAGATAGGTGGTGGTGGTGTAGAGGAGAGGAGGACAGAAGATAGGTGGTGGTGGTGGTGTAGAGAGGAGAGGAGGACAGAAGATAGGTGGTGGTGGTGGTGTAGAGAGGAGAGGAGAGGAGGACAGAAGATAGGTGGTGGTGGTGGTGTAGAGAGGAGAGGAGAGGAGGACAGAAGATAGGTGGTAACCCCAGGCCACCACTGGGCTTGGTGATTAAAAGGACGCTACGTAACGGCCCAATGGCTAGGCGCTGCCCATATTTGGGCGTCGACTTCCAGACGCACCTGTCGCTAGAAGGCCATCAAGACCAACTAGCGAATCACGACGCGGTGCGCGTGATGAGGAGGGTGAACAAAATAGGGCCCAAGGACACCCTCTCACTCTCTCATATCAGGGGCGAGGACACAGACCGGTAAGCGGAAAAGCCGCCCGGCAGACGGTGTTAATTGAAGTCAGAGAGAGAGTGAGAAGCATGCGTGAAATGTTTGTTTGTTTAGAAAATAAAGGAAACGTATTATTTTGGGAAACACAACCCGTCTGTCTGTTGTTTTATTCTGCCACCCATACACCTGGAATTGCCACAATAGGTGGTGGTGTAGTAGAGAGGACGAGGTTAGCATTCGTTTCGTGTTCCTCCCGCGTTTGTCCCAAATAGAAAGCTGTGTTTTCTTCTCCTCTCTCTAAAAGATTCTTCTTTGCCTGCTGGCTTTTGGCCCCAATAAGGGGCATCAATCAAGTGTTCTCCGAGGCCCCTGTGGAACATCTTAACGACCAGCTAACCAGCGCCAGGAACAGACACAAGTATACAGCCGCAGGGAGACATGTGGGGCTTTGAGTTGCGGTGCTGGGGGTCCGGAGTCGAAGCCAAGGAAAGACAGCTTCTGAGTGTCTCCATGGAAAGAGCTTTGCTCAACAGTCCAGAGGCAAAGGAGAGGAGGATACAGAGAAGCTCAGGTGATTAAAACAATTATTTAATCCAAAAGGTTTGGCGTCTGTGTTCCTAATAAGTTCTGTGAAATGTCCCTAAAGATCACCTTTGAAGGGTTTACTGTAAGAAACACACACACATATTCACGCGCGCTTTTCATAGAAACTCGTCGGCTTGCCTCATTTTCACAGCAAGCTGCGGAATGTCTGGCAGTAAGAAGAGCATGTTTGAAACGGATGATAACAAAAGAGGAGCCCGTGGAATAATGAACATCTTTGCCTTTGTCACATTCTGGCAGTTACACGGTCTTGGAGACAAAGAGAGAGAGGTAGCCTTGGTGTGCCTGAACTGAATGCAAAATGGTAAGACAAAACCGTGGAATGACAGAGTGTGTGTAGTGTTTGAAATAAAAAATTAAAAAATGTATATTCGAATTGTGTGAATTGTGTTTTATAACAAAAAAAATATACAAAAAAAAATATACAAAAAAAAAGCCCCGTCGGTCTCCCTCTCCACTTCTCGCATGTGTCTGAACGCGATGCATCACGGACAGGAGAGACATGACAGCTATATTATCATGGGATATCACTGTGCCCTTTACATGCACCTTACAAAAGCACTGGATAAAAGTATACAGTCACACTACTAAAACAAATTGTCTATTGGCTGAGCAGCCTGGCGTTCGTGTGACATCATGTCCGGAATCAACCAGGAAATCGCTTCCAATTCGTGATGATAGCAGAGATCCCAGAAATTCAGATCCCAACTCGGCTCCGGAGAGAGTGATTTGCACTCGGAGCAATCTGAAAAGGAAATACTTCGGATTTATGCTGAACCAGTTAGCGGTACGTCAGCTACGTAACATGTATCTTTTTGTGCGCTAAGTGCTAACGCTAGTGTTTTGACAGTTATAGCGTCATGAATTTAAGCACCCTAAATTTTGCGTTTTTTTTTTATAGCACTTTATTGTAAATCATTCCTCAGGGCAAAACGACTTTGTTTAGTCACATTTCTAGGAATTGTGTGCCTTAATTTGATTTAAAACACGAAACAAGTATATTGGCTACTGTAGGCTTACTGAACAGATATTGAATAATGCATTGACAGAAGCATCATATGGATCCTCAATGGTTTGATTACTATTTCACGTTCCATGTCAGTCAAGGACAATATATTGTTTGATATGTATCATGCCTTTTTCGGAGGCGCGCTGCTTTGTCTGTTCTATATACCGTGAACTTTAATTAATTTGATCTTGCTCCGAGAGACAGACCCTTCTGAGAGATCGAGATAATACATTATTCTATTTGTATGCTAGTGTAGGTATGTTGATATTTATTTAGTTTAAATAAATTACCTATAGCCTGCTAGTTGTCTCCCGTTGTATTGGTTTGCCCTCTTGTGGCCATAATGTGCAACAATAGATATTCAAATGGTTCGAACCTATGTGTTTTTTTAGAAGGAATAGTCAAATGTAATTTTCTGGTAAATTTTGACAGGCCTAATGTACAGTATGTGTACGTTGAATGACTGGCCCTGAATTTCCCCAAGGAGATTAATAAAGGAACACTTGACTCGAAGAACTTCAAGATATACAATTACATCTAAAATATCTAAAAGTAAATTAAGAAACGGTACGAAAAACATATAAGTCGACATGTACAGCAAGACACTCAATCAATGATTCAATCAAATCAGTTACTGTAGCAGCACGACAGTAGCAGCACAGTTCATGAAGTGCATTTTGTGTAATTTTTCACTTCAATTGGAGGGGGGGGGGGGGGGGGGGGGTCATAGTTTCAAACTAAAGAACGTCTTCGCTCGCTAATAATCATAGGCTTTCAATGCCTAATGGAATGGTCCATTTCATCATGGAAATCTGGAAATAATGCCTATTGCCTATTGTTCTTCCTACATTGTTCTCCCGAATGAAAACAGATCCAAGCCAACGTTAATTAAAGATTTGAAAATTGTTACGATGACAGAGAAGTGCTTATCATTTCAAGTTAATTAACTGATGAATAGTTTTAAACGAATCAAAGCAATCATGGACTGATGAAGAGACAGGCGCCGTGCATCAGTGTGAGTGCATGTGCTTGTTTGGGGGTTAGCGTGTCTGTAGCGTGTTATGTTTATGTGTGTGTGTGTTTGTGTGTCGTGTGCTTGCAGCCATGTGTGTGTTTGTGTCGACGCAAGTGAGAAAATATATGGTTCAACAGTTACACAGCAGGCAGACAGACAAACAGACAGACAGACGTATAGTCAAACAGACATATAGACAGACAGACATACAGTACATACAGACATATAGACAGACAAGAGCATTTCTCTCTCTCCCTCTCTCTCACAGCATGTGTATTTACCGCTCTGTTCCAAATTCAATATTAGTAGAGCTAACACGACTCGTGCTCCCCAGTCAAATAGCATGCCCACGTACACACACAAGCACACACAGACACACACACACACAAACACGGCTGCACAAATTCCTCCTGCCCCGTTCAACTCAACCATAAAGTGCTTTCTGCAGTCTGAATCAATCTCTCTCTCTCTCTCTCTCTCTCTCTCTCTCTCTCTCTCTCTCTCTCTCTCTCTCTCTCTCTCTCTCTCTCTCTGTTTTAACTGACCATTATTCCTCAGGTCTCTACGGTGGCTCTCCAGCGGCGCTCCTGAAGGGGTTAATTTAAAACACCTTCTTAATTGCAATGATTGTGACCCCGGTGATCCCAAATCAGCCATCTTGAACAACAATGGGAGATAATGAAGGTGCCTGGGTGACCCGGCGTAAAGAGCCCAGTTCTACTGAATATCAAGAGCGGAGTGGAGTGGTCCTTTGTTTGGTCAGTCGATTGCAGGAAGAAAAGTGAATGAAGCTGCACTGAGCTGCCCACACGAGATCCGATACGTTTTCATGTAGGAACAGGCCATGGTTGATGGCTGGTGGACCAATGATTATATTAGCTCAAAATAAAGGGAACTTGTTCTACTGTCTTAGTGACTGGTGTTCTGTTCCTTGCAATAATGTATGGCTCCTTGTGATATGGATTCAAACTCATCCCACCGTCACACTTATTGTGAGTGGCTCCGAGTAGGAACATCTGCTACGTGGCTGACATGTAGATGAAATGCACGTCGAGACGTCAGGCTTCTTTGGACTTCCATATTACGGAACATGGGTTGTGTCTAGAATAGTGTTTGTATGGATTGAGACTGAAATGTTATTTAGGCACCAGAGGGGACATTGGCATGGGTTTGAAGTCTTCAGATTAACACGCCTACACAAGCTGATCAGAATTATTGCTCTGTGTGATGTCAGCAATACATTGGCTTAAATGAATCAATTAGCTGTGCTTTTTGCCAACACTGCCTACCTAATGTACTGCCCAGTTTGTACATATTAATTACACTTGGGTGTGAGGTAGCCAGGCAGGGAAGGAAATAATTAATGAAAGATGTTGTATGTGCTATGACCACCAAAAACTGTGTGTTCAATACAATGGAGCAGGGAACAGAATTAACTTTTTGGCTTACCAAGGTGTCAGGTAGATTTAGAAAAACTAAGTTTGGCTTATTTTTTTATATGCCTGAGTAGCCTCTGTAATTTACTGGCCAAAGAGGAAATCTACACGGAATTGGCGCCTGGTGGGTGTTGGATTTAGACCAGTTTCTTTGCAAAACTGGTGAGTGAGATAAGCCTATATACGGTACGCAGTATACCGGGATTTGTGCCATTTGCAATTCTCAGGCCAGGTATTCAGTACAGGCTCCAGACAGGATTATGTGTGGGTAGACTGGCGAGGGGAAAATGACATAGTACTTTCTGGACTGTTTTTTAAATAATAAAAGGGTGGTAATGTAAGACTTTATAAACCTCCTAAAATCCTGTCACTTTGAAAAGGGATAAATGGACGCAAAACGTATTCTGTGACTGCACTCCCGACTGCTGGGAGAGACTACCAGCTTGATTTGACGCAACGTCTTTTCAGAACTACAGCCAATTCACTCTCCCCATTCATATCGAACAAGTAAAATAAGGCGTCGTGCAAAAGCACAGATCCAGCCGCCCACACTAAGAGAATTCATAAAAAGGTAAAAAGTACCCTCTGCTTCCCTCCCTCCCTCCTCTCCCTCCATCAGCCGTGAAGACTCCATCATCTCAAGCAGACTGACCTGTTCAGACCCTCTGTACTGGGTGGATTTATTGCAGGTACAAAGAGAATGGGAGCCGGTTCCCTGGCCCGCCCTGACCTCCTGACACACACACACACACACACACACACACACACACACACACACACACACACACACACACACACACACACACACACACACACACACACACCACACACACACACACACACACACACACACGCAGAGGTAGAAAGAGAATGAAAGCCTGTCCCGCGGCTTGCCTTGACCTCCTGACACAGCTATACACAACACACAGCCATACGCGCGCGCACACACACACACACACACACACACACACACACACACACACACACACACACACACACACACAGTACTCTTAGCATAGCAGGGGCTGAATGTCTCAAGCTTTTCACCTTCTATAACACCACTTCCTTTGACTCCGAAGAAATCATGTCTATTCACACAAGTCATTCCTCATATTCTGTCTATTCACACAAGTCATTCATTTACATTACGCTTTTATCTAAAGCGACTTACAAGTTCTGTACGACAAGTCATCAGGAAGGGCACAACTCTATCAGCATAGTGCATGACAGTAAGGTTAGTTAGGGTTAACATTTCAGATAATGGTTGAAGAAGTGCGTCTTTAGTCGACAACGAAATATTGGACGTGTTTCGGCTGTCCTAACTGTGGTGGGCAGTTCGTTCCACCATTGTGGGGCAAGGACTGAGAAAAGGCGGCTTCTCCTTGATGACCCTCCCGGAGCTCGGATAGGAGTAGGTCTGAGACGGCCAGAAGATGCAGAGCGTAGGGGTCTTGAGGGTGTGTAGTTAGAGACCATTGACCGTAGGTAGGCGGGAGCGGTTCCCTTTGCCGCACGGTATGCCAGGTTGAGGGCCTTGAAGCGGATTCGTGCAGCAATGGGGAGCCAGTGCAGGTCCGTAAGAAGTGGGGTGACATGGGCCGACTTCGGTAGGTTTGAGATCAGGCGGGCCGCTGTGTTCTGAATGAGTTGAAGAGGCTTGGTGGCAGTGGTCGGAAGGCCAGCAAGCAGTGCGTTGCAGTAGTCGAGGCGGGAGATGACTGTTGATTGGACGAGGAGTTGGGTGGCTTCTTTTGTCAGGAAGGGGCGGATCCTTCTGACGTTGCTCAGGAGGAATCTGCAGGTTCTGGTTGTCACTGCGATGTGAGCGGAGAAGTTCAACTGGTCGTCGAGGACAACACCAAGGTTCTTGGCGGTCGGGGACGCGGTCGGTCACAGCTGTATTCTCGACTGTGATGGAAAGGTCGGTCAGGGGGGAGGATTTAGCCGGCAGGTGGAGCAATTCTGTTTAGCTTAGGTTCAGTTTCATTCCTCATTTTCTGTCTATTCACACAAGTCATTCCTCATATTCTGTCTATTTATTTACACAAAGTCATTCCTCATATTCTGTCTATTCACACAAGTCATTCCTAGTATTCTGTCTATTCACACAAGTCATTCCTAGTATTCTGTCTATTCACACAAGTCATTCCTAGTATGCACCACCGCATGGTTTGGAAATGCCAACCAAAGCGACCGCAGAGCACTATTCCGTTAACTCTGTTTTTTCATCGCCTTCGGGTTGTTTTGTTTTTGCCCTGAGAGGATACGTTTGAACATTACGTCACAGGCCTCCTTCTTTTTCGCCTACGGGTTCGCTTAAAGTTTTGTTTTTCCCTCAGGGACAGTAAGACATTTTTTAATAGACGCTGTTTTTTTCGCCTACGGGTTGTTTTACTTTTGGACCTGAAAGAAGAAGTGTTGTCGTTTCTGTTTGTGAAATAAATACGCCCCCTTTTTTTTTGGCTAACTCTGATCACTGTCTTGTGTTGTGCTATTGGGGTCACATACAAACCGTAACATCACTGTGCCTCTGGATCCTATCAAGCTGGAACCTCCAGAACATTAACACCTCCTGAAGGACAGGAGCCAAGTTGTCAGATTCAACGACTATTCTCCCTCTTCACCGACGATTTTAGATCAACATCAAACTACACAGGGAGCCTGAAATACACGGACGACAGCACAATCATAGGGACTGATCCCAAAAGACAACGAAGACGCCTACAGGCTGTAGGTAGAGAAGTCAGTCAACTGGTGCACGGAAGAAAAGGGAATAAAAAAAAAAAAAAAGACTACAGACAGGATCATCAGATTCAGAACAAAACAATAAAAGCACTAGGCTTCTAGTCGGTGATACCGGTGTTCAAGCATCCACCAAGTACATTACTTGCCCACCACCCCCACCGTGTATGCCTTTTTCTTTTTTTTATAGAAATAAAAACCCATTTAGTGCCCACCTTCAAATAAAGAACTGCAGGCAGCTCACACACACACGCACGCACGCACGCACGCACGCACACAAACATGCACACACACGCACGCACACATATACACAAACATAATATCTAAGTACTTCATAAACCTCGCTATTATTCGCCTTTCCTTTACTGTTTCAGTAGCACGACCAAGGGTGCTAAATGTGTTGTAGCAGCTATTTTTAGGTTTCACGTTCACATGAATGAGAGAAAGAGGCTCTAGAGGCGACATGACATGTTACACAACGATAGGGGAGGATTGGGATTAAACCCTGCAGCAGCGAAAGCTCCACTGGAGAGGAGCTCAGAGGGCCAGTCCAGTAAGGCTGTCCCCAAAGCCTGTTTTTGGGATAAAAAATTCGTCAGGGTTTTTCGAACCGAAGTTCGAACCTTCGTTTTTAATAATAAAAAAAATTTACTAAAAAGAAATTACAAAAAAAAAGATTTCTAAATAATTTTGTTTTAATATATAAATATCCTCAAACTAAATCCTCAATTTGAATAAAGTGATTAATCTGATTAAATGAGTCATTTTTTTTTTATTAAATCAACTTTCTTTAATGAATATAACTCATCAGTTTTTTTTAATACTATAATATTAGTGTAGCCTAATCTTTATCTGCAACTGTGAAGAAAAACCCCAATGGTTTAAACAGAATGAATAGACATGGAATTTTCTTTTTTAATTTAATTTGATTTAGAATTCGAATGCCAACGTAACGAACGAAGGTCCGAACGTTCAAACCTTGCCTGAGACAAGTCAGGCACGGTCTACTGGGCCAATTCTACACAGTAATGATCCAGAGCATCTTGTCACTATTTATTACTGTCTGGTACCGAAACACGTCTAAGCACACAATCAAGAAAACAGATTATTATCACCAGAGCATCAAAGATCATAGGCTGCAAACTCCCCACACTGGACTCCATATACACACAACAACAACACACCATCTCATGAGCAACGGATGACCCTCACCACCTTCCACAGCATCACCCCTCTGGCAGAAGATACAGGTCACTAGGAGGCAGAACGCCTGGACCGAAGCTTCTTCCCCAAAGCCGTACAGTTGAATGTACAGTTCAGAATAACACAGGGTTGATAAAGGCCATTGTGAATGTTATATTAACGGTATTATTCCGTTAAGTCAAGTCATTCACAGCAAACACAGACACTGCTTTAGTGAAATATGACAAAACCCCAAAAGTATTCTGTACTTCTGTATGACAAATATTAAAGAAACTTGAAACTTGAAGGTCCATAAAGCAACATAGTTGATGAACATAACCGTATAATATGCAAATGAGAAATTGCAACTTGAGACTGAGAATGACGGAACGCATCAGGAAACAAGCTGATTACACATGCAGGCCTATGACCCATGTTGACACGACAGTGAGCTGTTGGCAGCGCCAACCACATACTAATCTGATTAATGAGAGAAAATTGCAGACGATCTGACCTTTCACCTCCCCTTAAATCTGTCCTTCAAGCCGAAGGCACACTTGGGAAACATCCAGCTAGTTAAAACACCATATTCTTTTTACTCGTTCTTTTTAAGCCATTGCCATATTGTACAAAAGATGGCAACTGACTGATTTTCTTCCCTTCATGTGGTTTCTGGTAGGTACAGATGTGTGTTGTTGTTTTCTTACATTTTCTTTTTGCTTCAGATTAATTTGATAATTGATAAGAATCAACACTATGTGAGGTGGTATGAAGGGGGTTGAAGCAGAGTGATCCCTGCTGGCTATCCTCCAATTCCTCTGTCCGGTTGGCAGTCGGGAGGAGGGTAATTATGGTGCTTCTGATAGCCTGTTCCTCCACAAGCCATCATTACCCACGCTCACACACCCTTCCTCCAGTCTCTGGTGATTTTTAGACCTTTGACCTTTGTTCTTCTGTCTCTCTCTCTTTCTAGCTCTGTGTATTTATCTGTTGCCAGTTTGATCCCATTTTCGATTCCTCCATCTCGGTTCTTTCACTCTGTCCACTCTCATCCCCTACTCTCTCTCTCTCTTGCGTTCTCTCTAAATCCATTTACCATCTCTCTCTCTCTCTCTCTCTCTCTCTCTCTCTCTCTCTCTCTCTCTCTTCCCCTTCCTCTCACTATATCCTCTACCCTCTTCTCTAATGTATCCCTCTCTCCCTCTCTCTGGCAGTCACAAGGCCTACGATTAGCCCGCAGCAGCAGCCAGCGCTGTAATCAGACCTGGGGAATTAGCATTGTACAGACACTGGCACGCAGGCAAAATGCTAACGAAACACAAGGCATTGTTATCGTTGTGGCTGCTGTGTTGTCGCTTTGGCAGGAACCCCCCCCTCCCCTCCCTCCCCCGATCCCCTCAGGGACAGATGTTGGTGGGCCGTGTTGAAGAGATGTAATGAGAGACAGGCCTATAGCCTCACCACCAGGGGCATCGTTCATATAATACACCTTGGACGCAAACCAATGGTGGTCCGTGGGAGGCAGGGTTTTATGTTGCAGGGGGACAATAGATTTAGATTTTATTAGACAGGGATAAAAATGAGGAAGAAAGAGAGGAAGACAAAGCCTGTTGTGTTTGGAAACGGGTGTAAGAAATCTGTTTACTTGACAATAACGAGCGACTTAGCGCTGCTAGGAGGCATGGTGGCTTTGTTGTTCTGGCTGGCAGAGTAGCCATGCTAGCCTGCTGGCCCCATGCAGAGCACAACAACACACTTCCCGTCCAAAGCCAGAGTCCATACTGGCATTAGCTCACATCAAACCTCCTAGCAAAGCTCACCACTGCACCGTGGGTTGAAGCATCCTCACTCTCATCACCTGGACTTCTACCAGGGGTGTAAGGACACACATACATGAGTGTCACTGTACTAAACTACTACATACACAACTTGGATTGACTCCGAAAAATAAACAATGAAAATGAGCCTTAAACATTATGCTAATAGCAGTAGCCATACCAGACCACAAGTTAGACATTATGCTAGTATCAGTAGCCATACCATACCACAAGTTAAACATTATGCTAGTAGCAGTACCCATACCACCATACCACAAGTTAAACATTATGCTAATAGCAGTACCCATACCATACCACAAGTTAAACATTATGCTAGTAGCAGTACCCATACCATACCACAAGTTAAACATTATGCTAGTAGCAGTAGCCATACCATACCACAAGTTAAACATTATGCTAGTAGCAGTAGCCATACCATACCACAAGTTAAACATTATGCTAGTAGCAGTAGCCATACCATACCACAAGTTAAACATTATGCTAGTAGCAGTACCCATACCATACCACAAGTTAAACATTATGCTAGTAGCAGTACCCATACCATACCACAAGTTAAACATTATGCTAGTAGCAGTACCCATACCATACCACAAGTTAAACATTATGCTAGTAGCAGTACCCATACCATACCACAAGTTAAACATTATGCTAATAGCAGTTAATAACAGTCAATTTGAGATCTTACACACCGACCTTCAAAAAAGGAACACACTTTGACATTCAGAGCACTGGGCAGAAATCACATCGCGTCAACACCCACCTCGGGCCTTCGCGATGCTGTTTTAATTAAACAGTGTGTTGGTCCAAAACTTAAAAAGCCCCATCGCCTTCCATTTTAAATCAAAGTAAATCAAAGGATTTAAAAATAAATACTTGGATAGTATGACTCAAGCGCCAGCCGATTCCCCCCCTACTGTTGGACACTGCTAAAAAATGCATCATCTAGTTTCATTGTTTAGCCCAAAGAAAACAAATGGGTAATCACTGCATAATTACTCCATATATTTTGATATTAGTACTGTATGTAAATGAGAGACATTTTCAAACCACAGGAGGCATTGGAACAGATAGGGCTGAACCCTGGTCCCAGAACCAATCGACTGCAAAATCTTGCCATGTCCAAGTAGATGAACTCGGCTCCCGTCTGCCTCGGTCAGTTATGACAGCATACGAGAACATCATTGCCATTACACATATGTGTGGTACTCACAGCAGGGTCCCTTGCGGAGCACCTTGATGCGTCGCTGGGTGCTGCACTGGGCCTTCTCCAGCTCGCACTCGTTGGAGTAGGTGGAGGAGTCCGAGCCACAGACGGGCGCCACCACTGACGGGCACGCCACCTTCTTGCACACGCACTCCGCCTTGGCTGAGTCGGCGGCGTCACGCTCACACACGGCCCCGAAGCCGCATAGCATTCCTCTGCAGCCTGCCGGGGAGGAGGAGGAGGAGGAAGAGGAAGAGGTGTTGATATTTTTCGGTAAGAGAAACATGCTTTTGGGTCACAGCTTCGAGGCGGTTCAATCTGAACAGTGATATCCAACATTGATGAAGAAAAAGACCCCAAAACAAAGACCCCATTGAGGCATTCATGTCTCACTCTGACAAACAAAAACGAAAATGATTGATGTTCCATTCAACTAAAACTTATTGCATTTTTCAAGCTAAAGGAATCATAAAAGTGAGAACACCGCTGTGTTAAATCCTTTAAAGTGGACAGATGTCCTCCATGCATTGTATGCAGACCACGGCCGCCCACACGTGTCAAGCCCATGGCAGTGAGCCATTAAAGGTGCACTATGTCGTTTTGTGAGAGTCAGAGAAGTGAATCATTTCTATGGTGTATTTTCACAAACAAACGGACCTCAGGGGAAAATCGGATCCCTGTAACACTGTTTGAAGCTAGAAAGCGACCTCAAAAGTTACTATTTCACTGCTGTCGTTTACAAGTTTGCAGTTTTGTTAACAAACATATTCTAGGCTTACGCTTGGTTCACAGTGTCTAAGAACTATTTTGTTTTATGGTAACATAATAGAATAATTCAGAGAATTACAGTAAATGGCTTTTGCAGGCTCTGCAAACAAGTGCCTGTCCCCCAGATTTGCCTAGTGCACATTTAAAGATGTCTTCTTTCTTTCTTTCTTTCTTTCTTTCTTTCTTTCTTTCTTTCTTTCTTTCTTTCTTTCTTTCTTTCTTTCTTTCTTTCTTTCTTTCTTTCTTTCTTTCTTTCTTTCTTTCTTTCTTTCTTTCTTTCTTTCTTTCTTTCTTTCTTTCTTTCTTTCTTTCTTTCTTTCTTTCTTTCTTTCTTTCTTTCTTTCTTTCTTTCTTTCTTTCTTTCTTTCTTTCTTTCTTTCTTTCTTTCTTTCTTTCTTTCTTTCTTTCTTTCTTCTTTTTAACTCTCCACCGGAGGCAGCAGAGAGAAGCCTCCAGCCGCCTCAGTCTCATTTCACCGGTTTTCAACAGCAGGCCCCCCTCGTCTTTTTGAAACATTGATATTCCACAGAGGCGAGGGGCGGGTTTTGAGGCGCGCTCACAGACACCAGATCAGCCAGAGATTCTAACGACTTCACACAACTCTCTATAGACTTCAACTTCAACCATGAGTGTGTGTGTGTGTGTGTGTGTGTGTGTGTGTGTGTGTGTGTGTGTGTGTGTGTGTGTGTGTGTGTGTGTGTGTGTGTGTGTGTGTGTGTGTGTATGTGTGTGTGTGTGTGTGTGTGTGTGTGACACGAGCAAACACGTACCACATTACCCTAGACAATAATTGACCCGTGTTGTGCCAGCTACAGATGCCAAGCTGTTAGGCCAGCTGGCATGGTGTCCTTGTCTTCAGTACTAGGGCTGTTAAAAGAGACGGCACCCTCTCATAGGTAGCACACTGGAATGGAAATCAACAGGGGGAGTTGCGTTGGTGGGGGGGGGGTTCCTGGGACAAATACACAAGCCCAACCACCGACAGCCCCCGGGGGGCCTTGCCTTAAAAGAGTCTCCTTGGCCAGTTTGACGGACACCCAATGTCATCAGGGAGGACACACGCACACACACACATGCACACACACACACACACACACACACACACACACACACACACACACACACACACACACACACACACACACACACACACACACACACACACACACACACACACACACACACACACACACACACACACACACACACACACACACACACACACACACACACACACACACACACACACAGTTCTTATCACTAGTTGCCAGGCTAGAGCTGAACGCGAGGGGGCATGTCCACTTGGACTGGTCTGGCAGATAGCTCCTCTTTTATTGGACACACACACACACACACACACACACACACACACACACACACACACACACACACACACACACACACACACATACTCTCACTCTCTCTCCTAAAAAACATCATCTCTCTCTCTCTCTCTCTCTCATTCGTTTGTGCATTACGCATGCACTCACACCCCCAAGCATGAACACATGCACATATGCACACATTGCTCAAATACCGTATAAACACACACAAGTACAACACACACACAAGTACAACACACACGCACGCACGCACGCACACACACAAGTACAACACACACACAAGTACAACACACACGCACGCACGCACGCACACACACACACACACACACACACACACACACACACACACACACACACACACACACACACACACACACACACACACACACACACACACACACACACACACACACACACACTTGTAGTGGACAGCTGTTCAGGTATCTGCCTTAGGCATCTAATTCTCTTTCTGTCTGTTGCCCCAGTGACAGGACTGTGTGTGTGTGTGTGTGTGTGTGTGTGTGACAGGTGAGGTGTGTGTGTATGTGTGTGTGTGTGTGTGTGTGTGTGTGTGTGTGTGTGTGTGTGTGTGTGTGTGTGACAGGTGAGGTGTGTGTGTGTGTATGTGTGTGTGTGTGTGTGTGTGTGTGTGTGTGTGTGTGTGTGTGTGTGTGTGACAGGTGAGGTGTGTGTGTATGTGTGTTACCTGGCAGAGCCCCCTGAGGTGCTACAGTCTGACAGCTACCTGAGATGCCTCTCACTCTGTATGGGAGGGGGGTTGAGTGTGTGAGCAGATATGCACAGACTGGTATATGGATATGTGTATGGAATGCATGCATGTGTGTATGTATGTGTGTGTGTGTGTGTGTGTGTATGTGTGTGTGTATATATTATTTTTTTTACTTTTTTTTTTATCTCATTCATTCCATAATAACGTAGAGTACACATTTACAGACTTTTTTTTTAATATGGTCCATTTGCATGTTCTTGGTATCTGATTCTAGGGACATCTATGGATCTCAGGGAATGTATTCCCAGTGTCAGAAATACTGTGTCTGTTACTAGGCTTGAGTAAATTGTAATGAACCAAATGAGAATATCAATAAAAAAAAATGTAATCTTTGACTGTGAATAACACCATGCACAAATTTACCAGACCTGAAAAATCTAAGCAAATGAATAAATGGAAGATGATTAAACAGAAGGTTTTGTAGATACAGTACTGAATTCTGCCATCCGGACACATGCCATTTGAAATATGATTATAGAATATCAGGCCTAAAATGGTTATGCGATTAAAATGCGATTAATTAGATTAATTAATTACAAATCCTGTAATTAATTAGATAAATTTTTTTAATCGCTTGACAGCACTAATATATATATATATACAAACTTTTTGTCAATCCACCACAGACCTCAGCTCACTGGCTGCCTCTCAAATCATACCAGCACCATGGACAGCAGCTGAAAGGGTGTGTGTGAGAAAGAGAACTAGAGCGAGTGGGGTAGAAGAACAATCAGTAGACTAGACACACACAGTCCCACTGGAGGGAGACGAGACACTGAGCTGAGAGAGAGAAGAGACACTGAGCTGAGAGAGAGAAGAGAAGAGACACTGGGCTGAGAGAGAGAAGAGAAGAGACACTGAGCTGAGAGAGAGAAGAGAAGAGACACTGGGCTGAGAGAGAGAAGAGAAGAGACACTGGGCTGAGAGAGAGAAGAGAAGAGACACTGGGCTGAGAGAGAGAAGAGACACTGGGCTGAGAGAGAGAAGAGAAGAGACACTGGGCTGAGAGAAGAGAAGAGAAGAGACACTGAGCTGAGAGAGAGAAGAGAAGAGACACTGAGCTGAGAGAGAGAAGAGAAGAGACACTGAGCTGAGAGAGAGAAGAGAAGAGACACTGAGCTGAGAGAGAGAAGAGAAGAGACACTGAGCTGAGAGAGAGAAGAGACACTGAGCTGAGAGAGAGAAGAGAAGAGACACTGAGCTGAGAGAGAGAAGAGAAGAGACACTGAGCTGAGAGAGAGAAGAGAAGAGACACTGAGCTGAGAGAGAGAAGAGAAGAGACACTGAGCTGAGAGAGAGAAGAGAAGAGACACTGAGCTGAGAGAGAGAAGAGACACTGGGCTGAGAGAGAGAAGAGAAGAGACACTGAGCTGAGAGAGAGAAGAGAAGAGACACTGAGCTGAGAGAGAGAAGAGAAGAGACACTGAGCTGAGAGAGAGAAGAGAAGAGACACTGAGCTGAGAGAGAGAAGAGAAGAGACACTGAGCTGAGAGAGAGAAGAGAAGAGACACTGAGCTGAGAGAGAAGAGAAGAGACACTGAGCTGAGAGAGAGAAGAGAAGAGACACTGAGCTGAGAGAGAGAAGAGAAGAGACACTGAGCTGAGAGAGAGAAGAGAAGAGACACTGAGCTGAGAGAGAGAAGAGAAGAGACACTGGGCTGAGAGAGAAGAGAAAAGACACTGAGAAGAGTAGAGAGAAAGTCTGTTGATTTACTAAAACATTATATTAGGGCGCATGCCCCACAGCCCCGGGTCTACCCGTCATGCTTCTTCAGACCCCGTCAGACCCGGGCTGAGATTAGGAACTCTTTTAAAAAAAAATATATTATTATCTCCCCCCCCCCCTGCGCACTCTACCCCCTACCGTCGGTCTGGGAGGGCGGAGACTATCACATGCTTCCTCCGACACATGTGTAGCCAGCCCACCGCTTCTTTTTCACCTGGCAGCGCGGACTCTCACTGGGAGAGTGTAACGTGTGGAATGGTCACACTACCTCCCTCCAGATCCTTCCCGAACTGTAGGAGTCGCTGTTTACAACGACCAGGACGCGTGTATATTTTCCCTAACGGACTTTCACTTCCGTGTTCGGGTTCCGCGATCTGATTGGCCACTGACGTTTCTCTCAGCGTCAATCGTGTGACGCCTAGTTCTATCACTGGTTAAGCTTGGCGACTCTTTCGAAGTTGGTTAAGGTTAGAGTTTGGTTTAGAGCAGGGCGATAGACCACCAGCCCTGATTCCAAACTCTAACCTTAACCAACTTCGAAAGAGTGGCCAAGCTTAACCAGTGATAGAACTAGGCGTTAGCTAGCTAGCAGGCTGTTAGAGGCATAACTAGGCGTCACGCGATTGGCGCTGAGAGAAACGTCAGTGGCCAATCAGATCGCGGAACCCGAATGCGGAAGTGAAAGTCCGTTAGGGAAAATATACACGCGACCAGGACCCACCCCACCGGCTTTCCCACCCGCTGACACTGCCAATTGTGTCAGTATGGACGGTCGACCAAGCCGGAGGTACCGCAGCTGGATTCGATCCCACTGTATCTGCGGTGGTAGACAGACGCTTAGTCCGCTGTGCTACCCTGCCGCCCGAGATTAGGAAC